>NC_134360.1:257853835-258018835 GCF_048569485.1 Anomaloglossus baeobatrachus
CTGCAAGGGAAAACGCATCCCAGCAAAGTCTATGAGAATCCTGAAGTGCTGTGCACACGTTGCAGATTTTATTCCTTGCAGATTTTATTCCTTGCAGATTTTGGTGCAGAAAAAAAAATGCACTGAACAATTGACATGTCCGTTATTTCTGCATTTTTTTTCCAGCATTTTCCAATCATAATGCATAAAATAAAGCATCAAAAAACACATGAAAAATTCAAACCAGTATCAAAAATGCACATTTCTCCTCAGCGTTTTTCCTGCCAAGAGATGCAGTTTTAGGTGCAGAAAATCTGCAAACACATCTGCAACGTGGGAACATACCCTAACCTAATACTGTCGCCATCAGTTCTCACTGCCACAGGAGGTCATGGAAAGGTGCAAAAAATGAAATTAAAATGAAATTAAAAAATACATACTGTATTTTTTGGATTATAAATCGCATGTTTCCTCCCAAAATTTTGGGAGGAAAATGAGGAGTGTGTTTTATAAGCCGAATGTAGCTTATCACGGGGAGGTGGAGAGGAGTCACAAGAAACGATGCTGCAGGCTGTGCTGCGTGCTGTGGGTGGTGTGCTATGCTGCGGGCTGCTGTGCTGCGGGTGGTACGCTGTGCTGCGGGCGGTGCACTGTGCTCTCTGCGGCGGTGAGGCAAGGGCCACCATCTTGAAATGTCGGCAGTGCGGGCTTGAAATAATGGTGCCTAAAGTCGGAGAGTGCGTAGATAGAGTTCCCAGCTCAAGATCTCACCTACACATGCGCCGCATCCGGCCCAATGATCGCCCAGCAGAAGACTTAAGGAAATTGGCGCCCAGAGGTCGCACATGCGCAGATGAGATCTCGGCTTGTCATTGAACTGACAACTCAATCTGCGCATGCGCAGACTCCAGGTGCCATTTCTTTGAAGCCTGCACCGCCGACAATTTCTGGATGCTCCTCCTGCCTCACAGCGTCCACAGCGAGCATCTGGGACAACCGCCGCACCGCCTGCAGCATTACCCCACTCCGCCACCTGAGAGAGAGCATCAGAACACTCAAAAAATTGAACATATGGATTTCTATGTAAAAATGACTTGCTGTTGTTACATCTTTTTAAGCTGTTAATAGAAGTGAGCAGATCATGCCTCTGTCTTCTTATGCTTGAGACGCGTCACAAACAAGATAGTGATGTCTACAGGAAGCCCAAAAAGACAGAGGCAGACACCTTGATGTTTGTACACATACTTTAAATGTGTTATTGCCTTAAAGGACATCTGTTAGTAGGATCAAACCTCCTAAGACGTCTATATGGACATGTAGGTCATGGAAAGTTGAATAAAGTGATACCTTGGTATCTGTGATCCGATGTCTTATTCCAGAGAAATCCACATTTTTCATAATATGTAAATGAGCTGTTAAGATCTATGGGCCGGACATAGATCTCCCTGAGACTCCGCCTCCAGAGGTTATGTTAAATGAAAGGGGATGTTGTCAGAATTTGACATCCAATGACTGACAATTTGCTCTTCTGATCTCAATACAGAACTTGGTCTCATTACATACACATCTTTAGCTGCAGTTGTCCTCTCTTATTGCGGTCAGTTCTGCTGCAGAGCTGTGCTGATTATAACTAGCAGAGTGCAGCAGAGTTGAACCTTGCCTCTTGATAAACACATTTGCAGTTGTGCTCTCACAGTGCTGTTAGCTTTGCTGTACTGCCCCTCCCCCCACACTGGCTGCCTGAGAAATGGAAGTTGGACAACTGCAGCTGCACATGTGTTTGTAAGGAGACATAGTTTATCTCTGCTGTACCGTGTTATTTATTATCACACACGGCTTTGGTGTGAGATCAGGAAAGCAGACTGTCAGTCATTACATGTCTCACACTGGTAACACTCCATTTAATTTTAAATAAGCTCTGTAACATTGATCATAACAGCTCATTTACATATCAAGAAAAAAACAGGATTTCTCAGAATAAGACATTGGACGGCAGATATTATGGTATCATTTTATTACACTTGCTATTACCCCTGTGCCCATGTTGGCGGCATAAGAGGGTTGATCCAACGGACAGATTCCATCTAATCATACTGATCTGAAGAATCATGTTCCAGGTCATTTTTACCTAACAATGAACAATATAATAGCAAAGGCCAAAAACCAACTGCTGAATTCGACTTTATTTGTTAATATATTATATAGTAAAAATAATGGTCATTCAAAACTGCAGCTCGCCCTGAAAAACGAACCCTCACGTGTCTATTATGGTGGGAAGATAAAAAGTTATGGTTCTTGACAGAAGGAGAGGAAAAAAAAATTGCTCAGCTCTGAATGGTTTAAAGACCGCATGGTCATAGTGACCGGTTCCCTCAAAATAAAAAGGGGTGAGATCATTTTTTTGGGAAGAAGGGGAGGAAAAAAAGTGCAAAAATGAAAATTGTCCCATTTTTAAAGGGTTAATAGTGAGAGGAGTATAAGACACTTCCAGGATCATATTTTGGCATATTATCTGTTGTTAAAAGAAGAGAATAGGGCATTAAAATACAACATGTCCATTCCTTCTGTTTATCTGATCTAATACTAGAGATACTAGAAGTGTTGAAGTAAAAAGAGACTGCTCACACTGCTGTCCACCATGACTTCGGTTCTAATACTGGAGATACCGGAGCTGCTGAGGTAAGAAGAGGCTGCTCACACTGCTGTCTACCTTTTTGAACTGATATATACTGGAGATACTAGGAGTGCTGAGGTAAGAGGAGGCAGCTAACACTGCTGTTACCCTATCAATCGGCTCTAATATTGGAAATACCAGGAGTGCTGAGGTAAGAAGAGGCTGCTCAGACTGCTGTCCACCCTGTTGAACTGATATATACTAGAGATACTAGGAGTGCTGAGGTAAGAGACAGCTAACACTGCTGTTTACCCTATCAATCTGCTCTAATACTGGAGATACCAGGAGTGGTGAGGTAAGAAGAGGCTGCTCACACTGCTGTCCACCTTTTTGAACTGATATATACTGGAGATACTAGGAGTGCTGAGGTAAGAGGACACTGCTCAAACTGCTGTCCACCTTGTCTATCTGATATAATACTTGAGGTACTATGGGTACTTAGGTAGGAAGAGGTTTCTAACACTGCTGTCTACCCTTTCTCTCTGATCTATTACCGGAGATACTATGGGTGCTGAAGTGAAAGGAGGTCTCTCACACAGCTGGCTTCCCTGTCTATCTGATCTAATACATGAGATACCTATGGTGCTGAGGTTAATAGAGGATGCTCAGGGGTCCCGGATATGCCTGGTAGGGATGCATCACCTGAGTTTCATCTTTAGCATTGGGCTAGCTATTTGAACCGTGCTCCTCCTAACCCTGTCCAATGCAGTGTATTCAGTGTGTGGGGAGTGGTTCCTGGTAAGCGTCTGGTTGCTTTTCAGCATTTGCTAACGGTAATTTCTGGTCCTTCATCCCTGGCTATAGTCCCTGGTCTTCCCTATGTTATTCTTATTCGGTACTGCACCTCTAGTTTTGGTTTTACTCCTGTTACTCTTTGGTCGTCCACATTACCGGATGCCAGCTATCCTGCAGTAGAAATCTGTGAAGTTTCTGTCAAAGCTGCCTCCATTTTGAGAGCAGGGGAAGAATATCTCAGCCCTTAAGCACTTGCCTATCAGTGGTGGCTTGCTCGAAATGCGTCTGTGACTGCGCAATTGCTGGTCCAATGCAACTCATAACAGCATTGGCCTCCTCTTGTGCATAACATCGATGTGTTCTAAGACTGGAGATGCCAGTGGTGCTAAAGTAAGGACAGGCTACTCACTATGCTTTACACCCTGTTGATTTAATCCATACTGAAGATACTAGAAGTGCTGAGGTAAGAGGAGACTGCTCACACTGCTGTCCACTATGGCTGTCTGAACTAATACTGGAGGTATCATGAGATAAGAAGAGGCTGCTAACACTGCTTTCTGCTCTGTCTTTCTGATCTATTGCTGGAGATACCAGGGGTGTGGAGGTAAAAAGAGACTGTTCACATTGCTGTCGACCCTGTCTTTTTGATCTAATACTGAAGATACTAAGGGTGCTGAAGTAAAAAGAAGCCACACAGCTGGCTAGTCTATATATCTGATCTAATACTGAAGATACCCATGGAGCTGAGGTACGAAAATGCTGTTCACACTGGTGAGATAACAAGAGGCTGCTCACACTGCTGTCCTCCTCTTCATTTGATCTAATACTTGAGATGCCAGGAGTGATGAGGTAAGATGAGGCTGCCCAAAATGATGTTCACCCTGTCTATGTGATCTAATACTGGAGATATCATGAGTGATGAGGTAACAAGAGGCTGCTCACACAGCTGTCCCCCTATCTATGTGATCTAATACTTGAGATGCCAGGAGTGAATAGGTAAGAAGAGGCTGCTCAGATTGCTTTCCACCCTGTCTGTTTGCTCTAATACTGAAGATACCATTAGTGATAAGGTAAGAAGAGACTGCTCACACAGCTGTCCCCCTATGTGATCTTATAATTGAGATGCCAGAAGTGAATAGGTAAGAAGAGGCTGCTCACACTGTTGTTCACCTTGTCTATGTGATCTAATACTGGAGATATCATTAATGATAAGGTAAGAAGAGACTGCTCATACAGCTGTCCCCTATCTAATGTATGTGATATAATACTGGAGATATCAGTAGTGATGAGGTAAGAAAAGTCTGCTTACACTGCTGTTCACCCTGTCTATGTGATGTAATACTGGAGATATCAGGAGTGGTGAGGTAAGAAGAGTCTGCTCACACTGCTGGCCACCCTGTCTATGTGATCTTATACTGGAGATATCAGGAGTGATGAGGTAAGAAGAGTCTGCTTACACTGCTGTTCACCCTGTCTATGTGATCTAATACTGGAGATATCAGGAGTGATGAGGTAAGAAGAGTCTGCTCACACTGCTGTTCACCCTGACTATGTGATCTAATACTGGAGATATCAGGAGTGATCAGGTAAGAAGAGTCTGCTGACACTGCTGTTCACCCTGACTATGTGATCTAATACCTCACCACTCCTGATATCTCCAGTATTAGATCACATAGTCAGGGTGAACAGCAGTGTAAGCAGACTCTTCTTACCTCACCACTCCTGATATCTCCAGTAAGAAGAGGCTGCTCACACTGCTGGTCACCCTGACTATGTGATCTAATACTGGAGATACAATGAGTGACGAGGTAAGAAGAGACTGCTCACACAGCTGTCCCCCTATCTAATGTATGTGATATAATACTGGAGATACCAGGAGTGATGAGGTAAGAAGAGGCTGCTCACACTGCTGTCCACCCTGACTATGTGATCTTATACTGGAGATATCAAGAGTGATCAGGTAAGAAGAGTCTTCTCACACTGCTGTTCACCCTGACTATGTGATCTAATACCTCACCACTCCTGATATCTCCAGTATTAGATCACATAGTCAGGGTGAACAGCAGTGTAAGCAGACTCTTCTTACCTCACCACTCCTGATATCTCCAGTAAGAAGAGGCTGCTCACACTGCTGGTCACCCTGACTATGTGATCTAATACTTGAGATTTCATTAGTGGTGAGGTAAGAAGAGGCTGCTCACACTGCTGGTCACCCTGTCTATGTGATCTAATACTGGAGATACAATGAGTGATGAGGTAAAAAGAGACTGCTCACACAGCTGTCCCCCTATCTAATGTATGTGATATAATACTGGAGATATCAGGAGTGATGAGGTAAGAAGAGGCTGCTCACACTGCTGTCCACCCTGACTATGTGATCTAATACTGGAGATACTATGAGTGATGAGGTAAGAAGAGGTTGCTCATACTGCTGTTCACCCTGTCTATGGGATCTAATACTGGAGATACCATGAGTGATGAGGTAAGAAGAGTCTTCTCACACTGCTGTTCACCCTGACTATGTGATCTAATACTGGAGATTTCAGGAGTGGTGAGGTAAGAAGAGGCTGCTCACACTGCTGGTCACCCTGTCTATGTGAGGTAAGAAGAGACCTCACTGTCATCTGTCATGCTTTCTCTAGGTCCCACCAGCATAGATTCCTATTGTTTATAGTCACCATTACCTGACATATCCTGACATTATGGACAGGATTTTTTCAGCGTATCATGACGGCGGCCACTATAGTTATTATTTCTTTAGTAAATTATCATTTGCTAATTAATAACATTTAGACTTTTATTTTTAGTGTCATTTGTGTTTATTTATATACTTTTTTCCATTCCTGTAGAAGCCTTTTATTGCCAGCACCTCTTGAATGTATCCTATAAATGCCCTCTGAGAGACATTTATTAATAATAAATAATAATAATATTTATTTCTATAGCGCTAACATATTCTGCAGCGCTTTACAATTCAGGAGGATCATATACAAACAAGTAACAGTTATAGAAGATACAATATAAGGGGGAAAAAGGGCATTTATTGTAATCATATAGTCAAGCGTTCTATGTAATATAAGTATGTATATTATAGTGTTTTGCAAATCATATTTCCGATATTATGCGCCATCCAGTGTTTACTATGCGGTTACATGTTAGTGTTGCATTATATCACTTTATAGTGTTATTAGGTGATTGTGCAGCATTTTCAGGAGGAATATGCTTTTCAGGGCTCTAGGTTGTGACTTCGGCTCTCCGGTCTCATTCTCCTTCATTTTGCTGTTTATTTCACGTACAGGCAAGTGAATTATCCTGGTATTTTTAATAGAAGTGGGTAATTTCACCTGATTATTTCATATGTGGCTGACAGTTTGCTAAAAATAAGCACAGAATAATCACTCCTCGGCGGCCTCACCTGAGGCTAACTATTATATGATGATATAGTTTCTCTGTTGCCATGGCAATAAGCTACTTAAATGCTTTTGTTAAAATGGCTCTCTATTAATCTCTAATACGATATGATGTGTGCACAGGGCATACAGTGAGAAAACAAAGTGCGCTCCTACAGAAGAGTAAGAACTGCTTTTAAGATAACGATACCTGGGATAATAAAGGATTTTTATTACTTTACAAAAGCCAAAGATGGAAAATTAATTAGGCCTCTTCAGTATTTAAAGAGAACCTGTCAACACATTTTTACAAATCAAAGTAGAGGTATAGTGCTCATCTCCCCCCTCATGAATATATTTTTATATATACTCCCTGAGGAAGTCAAAAGGCGACGAAACGTGCGTCGGGAACGGAGGCATACGGATCTAATAGGCTTAGCATCAGGTAACTTGAAAAAGTTGCCTTTTTTAAATATCATTTTCATTACCGAGACTGTGGCAGACTTTCCAAAATCTTCCTGGACTTCTTCTGAAACCAAAACGTGAAGGACTTTAATGATTGCTTGGGATCCTTGTCCTGTTGGTAGATCCAATGGTGTTCAGGCTTCAGCTCCTCACAGAAGTCATGATGTTTTCTCCCAAGATTTCCAGATACCTGATTGAATCTATCTTGTCTTCACGTGCTTCAGGTTTCCAGGTTTCACATGCTAGAGGAAGTAAAGCCCCCCCCCCCCGAGTATCTGCTATGCTGCATCCTCCAGACATACCCCCGATCCATAAGACTGAAAAGTTCTAGTATTGTTTCAACTCTCCAAGCAAAAACATTTGTGTTATTTATATGATTTTGAGCATATCGGAAATTCAGAGATAACTTTTTGTGCTTTTGAATCTGTAGAGTTCTCTAGTATACCCCTTAGTGCACAAGCTAAAACCTCACTGTTTGCTTCCCAAAACATCTTGCTGCAAATTTTTTGCACTCCATTAATAGTTTTTGACCACCTGCTTCTTTTGGCTGCCAGTGAAAGCTTACTTTTTTGTAAGATTTTAGTGCATAGTCAGTGTAACCAACATTTACTGGATCTGGTATCCTCTTTTCCTATTTGTACAGGACTGTTCTAACTTTCTGAGACCACCATCGTTGGCCATACACATTAGATGGCTGTTGGTGAAATGATGCTTTGGAGAAATGATTCAATCCGATAGAGATCTCAGCCCACTCTCCCGTACAGAGGAGCACTCGTCAGCCATGCTCTCCTGTGTTCTCTATAAAAAGCTGCCAGTTCACACATAGTTTGGTGGCTCATCCCCAGAAGAATCATGCAGTTGGTAATCCAAAATCGAACATGCTTGCTGAACACCTCTCCCGGCCATCAGTCGGCCGACGCCCCCATATACATGAGACCATTGACCAAACCCTTCAGTAGGAGCGTGTTCATCTGACATCAGTGTAATGTGTGTGTGGGCCATTAGCTACATTTCTAACATTGCAATAAACCCCTAGCTAGTCCAGGTATTTTATGTTTTTCGTCTCACGATTGGTTAACCCTTCATCAGCTGAATCTGGTGTTTTTGAGTCATTATTACTTTATTTACAAATCTGCGCTCTTATGAGAGATTATATTCAGTTATATCATTCTGATACTGCAGTAGTCAATAAAAGTGGCACTTTTGTGATGAATTTGGAGAAAATGGTCTTTTACAAACAGCAGAAAGTTAGTGTCATGCCGGCACTGTTAGTGATCACCTGGTCGCTGTAAAATGTCTACCACAAACAGGCTTTATTTTAGGAAAAAAGGTGCACAGCAATATTGACATAAATAAACATAACAGGGTGCTGCCACAAGCAGTATAGGCATAAGTCACAAGAAAGAAAAAGTACTGCTTATAACGGGAAGCACACCCTACAATCATATAAATAAATAGGATTTTATTGAATTGCAAAAAAGGGGATTAAAAACAGTTAAAAACATATAGCCCACACCTGGGTATCTCCATACAACACAGTCATCTACGTGGAGTGTACACTGCAATAAATCAATAGTACAAAACAGTATAAATCACAACACCCCAATACTCAATGTTATTGCTGAGGTTAGGGTCACCAAGACATCCGATATATCAGGCCATAATATAATCCCTAAAGTAGAGAGTCAATGCATGTTCCCATTATAGGAGAAAGCTGATGGAAAAAGGCCCTAGTCAATTTCTTTACAGACCAATGGTGGACCCAGCTGGGTATAGCAACCTCACTCCGTGGAGACCCCGGGATACGCCCCACGCGTATCGCCGCTAGGCTTCATCAGGGACAGAAAGTGGTAACAATTCAAACCCCAATCCTCTTATATAGCATATAAACATAATTACATGTGGCCAAACATCACCTGTGTGCTCTGGTCCGGACCAGTTCGGAGCAAATAGTGCCCCACGTGTGCAAACCGCCGGCCATGGTAACTCCAGTCCATGGCAGATGCTGCGCAGGCATCTGTTTAACAAGATCAAGTTCCGGTACATGTGAAAGGTCTTGTACATCGCGCATGAGCTTTCCTACCCGTCACAAAGTCAGCGTCTATAGTCGTTATGGAGACAGGATGAATACGGGGAGTGCATGCGCACTATAGCCGGAATCATAACATAAAGGATCTCAGAATACTATGGCTAACCGAGAGGGAAAGAAATATAATAAATCGCCAGCACAGCGTTGTAGGTAATTAACCTCTAAGGTGCTTATGCTCATATGTCCAAAAGAAGTAAACTATGGAGCCGACTCATATCATATTTCTTTCCTATATATCCATAAATTAGTTTTACCCGGTGCACAAATGCACAGTTTAGATATGCAATCCCAAATTATTGTTTTACATAATGGCCATAATTCGGCCATATAGTATGGGCAATTATCTACATCATTCCATGCCCTCCAATCACTCTATTAAGTACACTAAATGAGATGCTATAAACACACTCATCTTAAATTTATAGGACTGAGATATAATGTCCAGCATATAACACATTGTGCATTTGTGATCCAGTAGTGCACACTTCCCCTTCAAATTCCAAGCGTGGTGTTCTATATGGATATCCTCCGTTATCACCTTTTCCTGTTCTACGTCGAGGTTCAAATAGACAAACAAATATAGTCCATTATATTTAAACGAAGGATTTCTTTCTTCTCTAATTTCTCCAGATAAGACATGTGATCCATATAGCATTTCCAGTTCCTCAAACCCGACAGTCATATCCAGGTATATTCTGATGGTGTCAATCATCCAAGTTGGCATATACGTTGTTTAGCCCAAAAATCCTGTGAAGAGAAGTTCTTCATTTAATCCAAACGGTGTGATAGAATTTAATTCAAAAATCCATCTGGATTCCGTCTGCAATAACCACTTATGACAAGATCCCCCTCTTCCATTGCCCTTAAACTTTTGTAACCCCAATATACGTGTCCCTCTAGGATTGGACTTGTGATGTTGGAGAAAGTGGGTAGCTATAGGGGTAAGTGTTACGGTTGCTGCGAGCACTGGAGACTATGTCCAGAATTCTTGCTACTGCACAGGTGCGAGCGTTGGAGACTAAGGGGCACTTTGCACACTGCGACATCGCAGGCCGATGCTGCGATGCCGAGTGCGATAGTGCCCGCCCCCGTCGCAGCAGCGATATGTGGTGATAGCTGGCGTAGCGAAAATTATCGCTACGCCAGCTTCACACACACACTCACCTGCCGTGCGACGCCCCTGTGGCCAGCGACCCGCCTCCTTGTTAAGGGGGCGGGTCGTGCGGCGTCACTGCGACGTCACACGGCAGGCGGCCAATCGGAGCGGAGGGGCGGAGATGAGCAGGATGTAAACATCCTGCCCACCTCCTTCCTTCCGCATATCCTACGGAAGCCGCAGTGACGCCGGTAGGAAATGTTCCTCGCTCCTGCGGCTTCACACACAGCGATGTGTGCTGCCGCAGGAGCGAGGAACAACATCGGACCGTCGCATCAGCGTAATTATGAGTTACGCCGACGCTGCACCGATGATACGATTACGAC
This sequence comes from Anomaloglossus baeobatrachus, assembly GCF_048569485.1. Lineage (NCBI taxonomy): Eukaryota > Metazoa > Chordata > Amphibia > Anura > Aromobatidae > Anomaloglossus > Anomaloglossus baeobatrachus. The sequence goes on from NC_134360.1 coordinate 257,864,649, forward strand.
GCTTTTGCGTCGCATGCGATGCCGGATGTGCGTCACTTTCAATTTGACCCCACCGACATCGCACCTGCGATGTCGCAGTGTGCAAAGCCCGCCTAAGTCCAGATTTCTTGCTACTGCACATGTGCGAGCGCTGGAGACTAAGTCCAGATTTCTTGCTACTGCACATGTGCGAGAGCCGGAGACTAAGTCCAGATTTCTTGCTACTGCACATGTGCGAGCGCTGGAGACTAAGTCCAGATTTCTTGCTACTGCACATGTGCGAGTGCTGGAGACTAAGTCCAGATTTCTTGCTACTGCACATGTGCGAGAGCCGGAGACTAAGTCCTATCTTGGAGCCATTGCACATGTGCGGGTGACATCATCGCTGACACGAGGTCACATGTCTCTGACACCTTCTATGCCGATTGGTCGCTGGTCATGTGCTTGTGACGCCTTGCTCGGTGATAGGCCAGCATGACGTCACTCCTGTCGTTCTGGCAGCGGATTGGCTCTGGTGTCCTCCATCTTGGATGAGGCACAGAGTCTATATAAGACCCTGACACACGCCGCATGGCGCTCAGTCCTCTTGGTTCATACATAAGAGTAGACGCTCTGTGCGCGTTCCTCTAGGCATTCCTCTGTCTATGCTAGGTGAGCGCTACCGGCAGGGTAGCGTTCTTATACCTTACAGCTTTGGCTGCTGTCCGTATCCTTACCTCTTAGGGGAGCGGACATAGGCAGGTGCCTGAGGCACATGGTCTGGCTGGGCCTTGTGATTCGACTCATAGGTGGACGTTGCCGCTAGGGTAACGTTCCTTATACTGCGTCTGGCAGTTGTTCGTATCCTCGCACACTAGGGGAGCGAACATAGGTAGGAGCTTTGTGCGGCTTACGCTGCTGTTCGTCTCTTTTGCACCACTAGAAGAGCGGACCTAGGTAGGTGCCATTTCGCACACATTGCCTTTGTCTCTGTGATTATTAACAGAGATCATTCCACACACCCTCAAAGTAAGGGAGGAATTGCTTTACTTACTTATTATATCCTTCTGTGAGTTAACAGAGGTATTGCACTCTGCCATAGTCTGCAGCAAAGTCTTTGCACGGTGGACCCTGACTGTCTGATACTCCTTTAGGTTATTATCAGACAGCCCCCCGTAACAGTAAGCGACTTACCCTTCCTTTGGTCCGAAACTGCCAAATTGATAGTGGAGACATGTTTTTGGACTCTTTTCCTCAACTCTTGTGACGTTTGACCCACATATATCAGATTACAGGGACAAATTATAGCATAGATGACATTCTTCGATTTTCAATTAACATATGTTGTTAGTATATGTTCCTTATTATCCTGGGGGTTACAAAATTTGTTTAGAGTTATCTGCATAAATTGGCAGATGTTGCAATCTCCACAGGGGTAAGAACCTGTGGGATTGTACCCTCTATTGAGTTTGATTTGTGGTTTCACAAAGTGGCTGTTCATTAGAGTATCTCGCAGGTTTGGTGCCCTCCGTGCAGTTAGAAGAGGACGTTCACTGACCACACTGCACGTCTGAAGATCTGTGGTCAGAATGGGCCAGTGATCTTGTAAGATGTTTCTTATTTTATCCCACTGATTGCTATATGTTGTAATAAGTCTCACCTGCCGATCTTGTTTCTTTGAATTCGTCAAAATCAATGACACTTGAGACTCCTGATTCGCCCTCTGGAATGCCCTCGAGATCACCTTTTTGGGCTAGGCACGTGCCCGAAACCTGTAGGTTAAATTTTGAGCTTGTGAACGAAATTCCTCATCATTCGTACAGTTCCGTCTTAGTCTGAGAAACTGACCTGTTGGTACGCCAGTCTTTGTATGCATCGGATGAAAGCTGTTAAATTCAAGCAGGCTATTCGTCGCCGTCGTCTTCCGGTATAGATTGGTTCTGATTTTGTTGTTGTTTCTTATGATCTCCAAATCCAGAAAGTTGACCTTGAGAGATGATATGGTGCAGGTTAAATATATATTAAGATCATTATCATTCAATTTTGTTATAAATTCCTGACACTCTTCCTCCGTCCCATTCCAGATAAAAAAGACATCATCTATATATCTGGACCAATGTGTTATTCGGGTTTTAAACTGGTCCAATCTGTATACCCATAATGCTTCCCACCATCCTAGAAATAGGTTGGCGAACGCGGGTGCACATTTCACTCCCACGGCCACTCCAGAGATTTGTTTGTAAAAGTTATGATCAAACAAAAAATAGTTATGCTGTAACACAAAGTCTAATAAATCCAACAAAAAAGAGTCGTGCATCCGGTCTGAGTGTGTTTGTTTATCCAAAAAATGCATAACTGCACACATCCCGTGATTGTGTCCAATGTTGGTATAAAGTGACTCTACATCACAAGTCACCAGGAGTGACTGCGATGTGAGTTGGACATCTTGGCAGATCTTTATAAAGTTGGAGGTGTCACGAACATATGAAGGGATGGCTGTGACCATGGGTTGTAAAAAGAAGTCCACATAATTACTTGCCCTTTCGCATAAACTACCAATACTGCCAATAATTGGTCTCCCTGGGGGATTTTCCACAGACTTGTGCACTTTAGGGAGCATATAAAATGTGGCTATCACAGGATGTACCACCCACATGTATTTTTTCTCAGTATTGTTAATGATCCCATGATGATAAGCAGTATCCAGGATTCTGTGAAGTTTAGTTGTAAAGACAGAGGTTGGGTCAGAGGGCAACCGATTGTAAAACTTGGGGTTGCCAAGCTGCCGCCTGGCTTCCTCCAAATACATCTCTATGGGCCACAATACAATGTTGCCCCCTTTATCTGCCTCCTTTATTACAAAGGTGTTGTTCTGTTTGAGGCTTCTGATAGCTGCTTTTTCCTGAGATGTTAGATTAGATGTTAAAGGTGCATTCTTTAGTTGGAGTATATCCTTTCTGGCCAGTTCAAAGAATATACGCACCGATGGAACTAGGGAAATCTTTTTCTACCTGGAGTGCCCTCATTTTCTTCCAATAGGTCCAGGAGGTCACGGAAGACTTGTTGATCATCAATTGTAAGGTCATTCAGCATTTCTGGTTTGTGATGAATCACCTGGAAGACAAGGTTACGGCAGAAGAGATATAGGTCTTTAATCAACACAAACTTGTCTAACCCATTTGTGGGAGAGAAAGTTAGTCCCCTTTTTAGTATCCTAATCTCTTGTTCCGAAAGTATATGGGTAGACAAATTAATGATCTGTAAAGCATCACCTCTCACCTGCTGGATATGACTGGGTTGAGTACTCTCTATGGATTCATCTATCGTCTGACTCGGGTGCTGATCTTGTATGGCCCCATTTGTTTTCTCGGTCTGGTCGTTCTTCGATTTGTTGCGCCGACGGCGCCCACCTCTGCGGGTCCGATATCTGCCTCGCTGCTGGTAGTTGATAAAAAATCACTTGAACTAGATCTCTCTATATTTTGTCTGTCATAATTTTCTGCACGGTATTTGAAGCTATGAGGCCTGCGAGTGTTCCCCTTATGTCTCCATCTAAATGCGGTCCTATTTTCAAAGTCCACTTGATCTCTTTTGAACTTTTTCCGCTTCTTTTCAATTATTTCCTGCTCATATTTATCCTCAGACTCTTTAAGCTTTTGCTGAAATGAGGTGACCTGTATAGTGTCCCCATTTCTCGCTAGTTTGGCCTCGAGATCCTTAATATTGGTTCTTGTAGTTGCCAAAAGTTTTCTATCATGCTCGAGGAGCATGTTGATTAATATGCCTGAGCATTGCAGGAGCCCCTGTTCCCACGTTTCTTGGAAATCTAAAGAGGGCTCCCAAGCAGGAAAAATGGAAACACGCAAACCTCGAGAAGAAATACCCGCCTTAAGGTACTCCTCGAGGCTGCGTATATTCCACCATAAGCGGATACCAGTTTTATGGGCCGTTGTAAGATCAGACATAAGCAATGATAACTCATCCGATGTTTCTGATACCGTATTTTTCTGAAAAAACAGAGTGCCGGTTTGTGCCTGCCAGGCGGCTTCTCTCGCATCCCAATCCATGGGTCCAACAATTAACCCCAATTACACACAGGGGAGGTCACAAAAGGCCAATAACAGGTAATATATATATAGGTGTCAACCCCAAAATAGGTTTGTGTGCTACCTAAGAAATTTTTTGGCCAGGCAGACCAAAAACCAACATCAATTATTTTAGGAAAAAAGGTGCACAGCAATATTGACATAAATAAACATAACAGGGTTTAATTACCTACAACGCTGTGCTGGCGATTTATTATATTTCTTTCCCTCTCGGTTAGCCATAGTATTCTGAGATCCTTTATGTTATGATTCCGGCTATACTGCGCATGCGCGCTCTATGGCTTTCCTCCCCTCCTCGTATTCATCCTGTCTCCATAACGACTATAGACGCTGACTTTGTGACGGGTAGGAAAGCGCATGCGAGATGTACAAGACCTTTCACATGTACCGGAACTTGATCTTGTTAAACAGATGCCTGCGCAGCGTCTGCCATGGACTGGAGTTACCATGGCCGGCGGTTTGCACACGTGGGGCACTATTTGCTCCGAACTGGTCCGGACCAGAGCACACAGGTGATGTTTGGCCACATGTAATTATGTTTATATGCTATATAAGAGGATTGGGGTTTGAATTGTTACCACTTTCTGTCCCTGATGAAGCCTAGCGGCGATACGCGTGGGGCGTATCCCGGGGTCTCCACGGAGTGAGGTTGCTATACCCAGCTGGGTCCACCATTGGTCTGTAAAGAAATTGACTAGGGCCTTTTTCCATCAGCTTTCTCCTATAATGGGAACATGCATTGACTCTCTACTTTAGGGATTATATTATGGCCTGATATATCGGATGTCTTGGTGACCCTAACCTCAGCAATAACATTGAGTATTGGGGTGTTGTGATTTATACTGTCTTGTACTATTGATTTATTGCAGTGTACACTCCACGTAGATGACTGTGTTGTATGGAGATACCCAGGTGTGGGCTATATGTTTTTAACTGTTTTTAATCCCCTTTTTTGCAATTCAATAAAATCCTATTTATTTATATGATTGTAGGGTGTGCTTCCCGTTATAAGCAGTACTTTTTCTTTCTTGTACCCCAAACAGGCTTGGCACAAGCTACTCTGGTTTCCCAAACCCAGGGGTTGCCGTGGCCTTCACTCTTAACCCCTGTACAGGGATCTGGATTTCCAGGACTAAGGAGCCTTGGAGTCAGCTTATGTCCATTGGTGCAAGCTGATAAGAGGAGTAGTCAGGTAGCCGTGCGGCACCAGGAGGTACAACGGTGACGCCCTGGCCTATCAGGTCGTCACAGGGTATTGTGCAATCTGCCCTTCTGTGCAATATCCACCTCCTCCTTGGTTACGGGTCCCTAACTATGGTGTTGCCAAAACCAGCTAATCAAAATCCCAGGTACACTCTGCACCACACTCACCAGACATACCAGTGGATGGCCTAAGTGGAATAGGGTCGTCCACTTGGGGGGTTGGTTAAGGGGAGGTCAGGAGTGTCAGGAGTAGAGCAGTGTAGTGTTGGAGGTGAAAGAGGGAGGAGGTCAGGAGCTGGGCTCCTTGGACGTACTAGGTAGCAGACGTTGGTCTGGACCTGGTAGGAGCTTGAATCCCAGTCGCAGGGGACCGTGACAAAGCATTTAGCATTGTCGTGGAAGACAGCCACCGGCCTTGTACCATCACCGGGCAGGGGTCAGTGCATGACGGGGTACATGGACCCTAGGTCAGGGAGTAGCTTCAAGCTATCTGATAATTCACCCGATGAGAGCCTTCAAGATCCGCTCTCCACCCGCTCCAAAATCGGGAAACTAGCGCAACGAGGGGGATAGGACTTGCCACACATACGGTCCAGGAAATCTCAAGCGTGAACCCTGAGAGCAAGCTCCCTCAGTTAGCCAGACTGGAGAGCAGGACCCGAGTAGCTTCAGGCTATTGGGACCAACCAGAAGAGAATAGAGTGCCACAGGAAAGGTCACAGATCAACAGGCAACACCAACAGAAACGGGACCCAAACACAGCGGTGGTACTCCACCTTACCACACAAGACGGGTGGCATCACGAACTTCAGACACTATCCCCTGTAAATATCCGCTTAATTCGAGTGGCCGCACGATACCTCCCCCCAGGTCCGGACGCCCCTCGAGCCACTCCGGATCCGAGCAGCCCGGCTGCTGACGTGGGGGCGGTACACAACATATTCATGTAGGGGTATTGTTAATAAACTAGCCAGTACATAACACTCAGGAAACAGGAGAGAACCGTCTCGTAAAGGGTAAGTACTTATCCCTACACACACATGCTTAGTATAAACTGAACCGATGCTGCACAAGAGCCACTCACACCTCGAACATGTGCCACTCAAGCTTAAAGCACCACTCCAGCATTATTTTATTGCAGCGCTGGAGTGCTACTTCTAATTTAGGTTCCCTGTACTTACTCTTATATTTATCTACCTCCGTATTCACCTTCTTTTGCTGCCACTCCTGTTGGTCTCTAGCAGTTTGTTACCGGCCGAATCTCAGTGTTTTACGGGGTGCATTAGAGGTTACTTTTCATTGCAAGTCTATAATAGCCTCATTCTCGCTCACTTAGATTTATATTGAGAGCTTGAGACAGGCCACGTGCACTCGTTGGGTATTTGGTGATTTTTTTTACCTCAGTATTTGTAGCCAAAACCAGGAGAAGGTAAAAAATACAGCAGTGGTGCCCTTGTTTCTATTACACTTTTCCTCTGATTGTTCCACTCCTGGTTTTGACTTACAAATACTGAGCTAAAAAAAATCACCAAATGCTAAACCTGTGCACATGGCCTTACCATTGATTTCCAGCCAGTCAAAAGTTGTGGTCACTAGATGGCATTGATAAAAGGTAAAGATGCTGGCGGGTAAGTAAAAGACTACGTACAGGGACCTTAGATTAGAAGAATCAATCCAGGCCCCCCCAAAAAAGCAAAACACTAGGGTGGTGTTTTACAGGGTTTGTCCAGTACCAACTGTCACAGGGTATTAAATAACAGAACAGGGGCTCCTAGGCTGGCCTTGAGGCTTGAGACCCTACATTCAGAGGTAGACTTGATGGTAGCAAGGTATGAGCCCCCAGCTTGACCCTGCCTGCTGTCTGAGCCCTGATCTTACTACCCTCCCCTCCATCCATGAGGCAGGCCGGAAACAAAGCCTCACAGTAACAAAACCCCACAGAAACGACACGGACAAGAGAGAACAAAAACTCATACACCCTGCACTCAAACACAAAGGAGAGATTATATGTGTACAGGGGAAAATAGAAATAGAAAGGAAGTAAACACACAACAGGGGAGCTTCCACACCATGCAAAATAGTAACTACAGATCACCAAGCACTGGATCACCAAAGAGACCGGAATCGCTGGAGCTAAGCTGAAGCTATAATCGGCTCTGGTCCACAATCTTATATAGGAAGGAGATGGCTGTGATTGGTAATTAACAACCTGAGCTCCTAGGTCAGCATCAATTAACTCCTGCAGGACTGAGGAACAGAGCACAAGAAACAGCCAAAGCCCAGCTCTGGCTGAATAACTAGGAGACATCAGGTTGCCTTTCAGGCACTGCAGTGTGAATAGAGCCTGATGCCACGGTGACACCTAATGAGTCTGGAACCAAACATTGCATGACAACATCATAGGTCATTACTATAAGATCGATGGGGGCAGCTGATCTTCTGTTTTATCTGCAGCCAGATATAAGCAATTTATTGAGTGGAACACTACGGCTCCGTACATTATTTAGCCCTGTGGAAGACTGCACCACACCTTAATTGTTTGGCTTATGAACCACTAAATATCCTCACAACAAGCAAAGGTTACTTACTAAAAATTTGCCGAAGTAGGAAGAGGATAAGAGTGTAGTTGAGTAGAGTGAATAGTGAATTATATGAAGCGCCGTCCCACGACTGAGCACCACATCTTGCAGCGATATCATTAATCGTAATGTGGTGGCTTCAATGTGTGATGCACAACAATGTGGAGATGTTGTCATTGCTAACACCTCCATCATAATTAATACTCCTAATATTGGAATAAGTATAGCCTGGCTGTTTGTAACAGTTCCTACAACATGTCCTAAAAACACATGGCCCGCTATATTAAGAAGGCAAACACAGATGAGTTCGGCATACAATCTGTTTTCTCTTAACGTGCTAATAAATAGGCTTCAACATCAGAATTAATCTTTAATTAAAAACATCCTGCTAAATCTAATGTAAAATGTATCACACAATGACTTAGGAAAAAGCTAAACAGATTAAAGGGAATCTGTCGCTCTTTGAGCTTTTTGAGTTATTACTATGGACATAGGGGTTGTATACGGCTGAAATGAGTCACATCCGTATGTGTATGCCTCCTGGATGATGGCTTGTTCCAGGCTATGGGGCATGCGCTGCCCAGAAGACAAGACTGCTTCCGGTCTTCACTATCTTCACTATACAAGATTTGTCTTCCCCTTTTCTTAAGTGCCCCTTTGACTTCAGGCGCTCCACTGAAAATCCTGCGCCTGCGCCTGCCGTCTCTCCTCTGCACGACAAAAGTGAAGACAGTGCCCACAGAAGGGCAGAACAGTGCAGAGGAGACTCTGGCATAGTCACGTTCTCAGGCCCATGGAAAAGGAATAACTTGATTTTTGGAGGTAATAATCATATTAGTGATAGACAATGAGGTGCATGGTACATTTATCAGAGCTGTGCTAATCATTAATGCACCTGTCTGTCCAATAAATGTTTGTCATGCTAAGTATGGTGCAATACAGAGCGACTGGCGAAAAGGGAGGGCAGGGACGAGGGAAACCCTGAGTGTAGGGGCAGGGGAGATGGTGACCCTGGATTAAACCTTCTGCTGGCCCATGGCTCCCCTGATGTGCCTAGATAGGTTCTGCCCCTATGCGCCGAGCAGGATCCCTGGCCCTGACTGACCCTCTACTAGGCCCTAGGTCATGAACGAGCAGGATGAGCGCTAGTCAACACCACTAGATCCTAAAGAACACACAGGGAAAACAAACAGGGAAAGCAAGGAAAAAAATTATTTCCAAGATTACTTAGGGAGAGGAACAGCAACATACAACATTTCTCCAGATGATTACAAGCCGGCTGCTTGCAATCAGGACCGTAAAGAAACTTAACTCTATCACCAGCAACATAAAAGGGGAAAGGTAGGTATATAAAGACAAAGAGTGAGGGATAATGATCAGCAGCTGAAAGAAAAAGATCTCCGCAGGGTCTTAAAGGGGAAAGCGTAAACTCTAATAAAGAAGACACACAAAGGAGGAGAAAATATCAAGGAGCAGGGACACCACAGGGTTGTCTGTCAACCGTGACACACCCATGACACACCGTGACAATATTATCCACTGAAAGTAAACAATAAAGGTTCCCATTCAGTGACTGTGTAGACTAACCTGTGACCTGCTATCCCCTGAAGACGTCATTGTTTTATAAGAATGTAGACCGTGTGTTTACATGTGTAGTGATAATAGATGTTCGTGTTCCCCGTGTGTGTGTGTTTGGTTATGGACACAATACCACCAGCCACCATTAGGCCTCATCAGCCCTGGGTTCCCTGGCTAGAAGGGAAAGCTTAGGCCTCAGGCATTGTGACAGTGCTGAGAAGGTTAAAGAGAGAAGCCGGCCACCAGTGAAGGGCAATAATGTTGGGTATTTCCTTATTTTAGAGGTTTAAGAAAAAGTAGAACTAGTAGTGTGATGTGGAGAGTAAGTCAAGACATAAGTAATGGGCAGGAGGAAGTAAAGGTGACCTGGACCGAACTGCAGCTTAAGCTCTGTGTAGGAATAGAGCGATCGAACAACACCCCCCATCAGAGAGACTGGTGTGAACAGTGCGGACAGTGGTGACTGATGGTCACTGATATTTGGGGAGTCGACTCGAGGAGTGATCCTGGAAAAGTAGCATAGCCATCTAGAACATTCTAATTACAGCACATTGACCCATGTGGTTAGATACCCAGGGGATAGCAATGCGCCAACCACCACAAACCTCACAGCCCACCACACACCCAAACCCCCTTGTCTATAGCGTGCCAGAGTGAGTGAAGGAGTGAATCTGTGACGCCCTGGCCTAGCCAGGTGGTCACAAACACAACACCATACACCCCTTTCCCTGGACAGGTCACATCAGTCACACATTAAACCCTTGTTGCCACCCTCCAGGGTTGGTGTTCACATCAGATGGGGCGGAGCCAGGCGGTTGACCCCGCCCACCGAGGAGTTCACAGGCTTGGAGGCGGGAAAAACACTCAGTTGAGTTTGGAGAGTCCAGTTGTGGACATTAGAGAGTGAGGAGCGAAACTGTTGGTGTCTGGGTCGGAGCCCGGGCACTTCCAGTAAGGTAGGCAGATAGTGTTGGCTGTCTGCAGGAGTTGGCGCAGGTCAGCGGAACCGTGGGACCGGGGTCGGGCGGTGGCCTGCCGGTACCGAACCGGGGAGCAGATTGGGGCCGAGCACCGGGCAGGGTACTCGGACCCCGACTGGGCTTGGAGCCACGGGGCCAGCGTCTGCGGGCAAACGGGCTCCTCTGGCACGTATATGTTGGGGAGCAGACTACCGGTGCCCAGGCATTGGAGTCAAGATACAAAACACAGGTGCAGGGAAACGACAGCCACCATCGGCCCATCCGGGGAGAGCACCGCAGCCGGCTGCGGGCCCTGTCCGTCCAGCCGTTTGGTTTGCCAGAGACTCTGTCCATCTGTGTCTGAGTGAGTGCACCTGTGCCATCCGGCACCGCGCTGCGCTGCACCGCAACCCTGCACCCTGCCAAGACCCATCCTGCGGAACCCTCCCTCCTACCGGGCCCCGGGACCGGCAGCCCCTGCCCACGGAGGGGTCAACACCTAGCTGCTCCCCGCCATCGTTCCCGGGAACCCCGTCACCAGCAGCGGTGGTGCCCACCATCACCACAACCCGTGGGTGGCGTCACGAACTCTATACACATATCCCAAAAAGTCCAATCCCTTCTCTTTTCACTCGTGGGCGAGGAGCGCTGCCCGAGCCCCGGGTCCGGCCCGCTCGAGCCACCGAGGAGAAGGCACCGGATCCGAGCACGATCTCCCCGAGCAGCCCCCTGCGACGGGGAAGCTGGCCCCCACCCCCCGACAAATCCCTTGCCAATGACTACCACCTCGGGCACTGTTACAGCTGCAAGCAACAGTCCTGATAACACTATTATTGGTTGGATAAAGGGTTAACTGGCAAGTGAATAGTGTTATGAGGATGAATGGCTGCAGTACAGAAAGTGCAGCACAAGGGAGAAAATGAACGTTATTTTTCCTGGAAGCTGCCTGTGTGGCTACAGTCATCAGTCACAGCAAAGCAAACCCCTTTACTGATTGACAGTAAGGGCACTATACAGATCAAATCCCAATATTTAGATCTCAATCCAGACCCCAGATCCTCAAACGTCAAGCCCACAACTTCAGCTCTAGACAATATCACAAAATTTAAACCTTACTCCAACTCCCAAATTCAGACTCCAGACCCAAAAATTCAGTGATATCCGTCATCATGTATTAGATTAATCCTACAATTGTTGTAGATTTAGAAAATAAACAAACTGTTGGGATATTTGGAGAGGGAGAGGATGTTGCCTAATTTTGCCCCTATTTTTGAAGGATAAGGAGTGCAAATACTCTTAAAAAATAAGGACAAAAATAAGGCCAGTCGGGGCAGTTGGTAATTACCATATATCGATATACCATGAAGATTATGTGTTACGTAAAGGTTCTACTTAATCTTACACAATTTTCAGAACATTTCTCCTTTTCCTGGGGGCATTGACAATACAAAGGTCTGTACAAGGCTCCTCAGGCAGACTTACTGCACACGCGGTTGCTTTTTTAATAATTTACTCGACGTTGACTTGAGTGTTGCATGTTTCAAGGCGATAGTGTTTCAGAAGCCATCACTGGGAATGCTGAGGATGTGCAGTGATGTTCGGTGAATACAAAGTAACAAACGGAAAGCAGCAATCTAACCCCGGGCATCGCAGCTCCCCTGCAGCCGCCCTACGGCAAGGAAGATAATGGGATGGAAACCTGCAAACATAAGCACAGGACAACTTAGGGAAACATGGCAAAGAGGGGGTACATAGAGTAAAGGGGGCCTTGAAGCAAGTGAAAGCCCCCCAAATGCATGGTCGTTTATTCCATCTGGTATCGGACAGTGTGCTGCTTAATGTTCCGCTTCAATCATCTTTTCCAGAACAAATGGACCTTTTTCTCCCTTCCAATATTGGCTAATGTGCAGGACTCTTCGAAAAGCTTCATATTGCCCATGGATAAGAGGGTTGGGAGAAGACTTTCCGGATTCTTCTAGTTATGTGTCCCACAGAGACTGCCTTTGCCTCCACAATAAATATGTTCTTGAGGTTTTTTTAATTATTTGGGTTTAGTTGGATGAGTAGTAGCCAGTAATCGCTTCCATGCCATAACTCATTCATGGGCCTTTTTCTAAAGTTTTTAAGTGTCCTTAAACTGATACCTTTCAATTCTAATGCAAATCCAAGAGAAAGATATTTGCATTTCTTTTCTTCCCAGGGAGCTTTGCTTGGCTTACAAGTCTCCCTCACTCAGACAGGCCGTCCTTTTTGTAAATTGCACGCAGCGATGATAAGTGTATCTTGGTTCATTGTCAGCTTTAAGAAATGAGGTATCACATCACCAGAGATAAATAGGATGGTTGTGGATCTCACTAATATCCACAGAGGTGGCCGTGTGATGTGTACGGACATTTCTAAGTGTTTCCACAATTTGTTAACAATATTGAGCATATCGACGCTGCTATTTTCTAGTGTAAATTCTGTCCCAGCAGCAACGTAATCCAATACAAAATGTCAACTTGAAAAATGGTAAAGATTTTTAGGTGCAATTGATTTCAATCAACAATAGGTTTATCATCGATTGTCTTGTGCTCGTACACTGGGTAATTAATGTTATGAAATTTACAAATCATATTGATAATTCATTTTTGCCTTAAAGGGGTTGTGCAGTAATGTATGATATTTGAAAGACTGCTTAGAATGCTATAAAATAAAAAAGAATCATATATATATATATATATATATATATATATATAATAGAAATAATACTCACTTTTCCGAACCCGTGAGCTCCCTGTTCCAATGCTCACTGGGGTTGGCTGCATCAGTCTGTGTAGACATGAAGGAGGGGGCGCCGGGACGCTCGCACACCAGACTCCTTCGCCATGGAGACCCCTTGAGCGGATGTGACTTCAGGTGGGGTGCATGGCAGTGAGGGCAATCAGAGAGTGGAACAGGCGACCACGGGAGGTGCTGAGCTTTTCCTCAATGGAAATCTTCAAGCGGAAACTGGATAAACATATAGCTGGGATGATTTAGGAAATCCTGCACTTGCAGGGATTTGGACCCGATGGCCCTTGAGGACCCTTCCAACTCTACCATTCTATGATTCTATTATTCTATGATTCTATGACATTTACCGGTTTCTTCAGGCCGGTGTCCATCACCATCGTAGACAGTTAGTAACACACGCAACACTGGAGTTCACTTGTCCAACCAGAACCGTTCACTTTTATTTTTCCCACTGTTATGACAGATATGACCTAATTTTCCTTTCTTTAGCTCAGTGTGGGGTACCACTCCATGACCTGCCCCCCCCCCCCCACTATCTTGGATCTCGTCCTCAAGCTCCAAGGTTTGTGTGTCCTTTTCCCCTCTTCCCCTCTTCCCCACACCTGCTTCCTCTGCTGGGTCCCGATGGCTTTCTAGTTGGACAACTCTCTAAGCCTACCGGAGTGAGCTGTAGACTCTGGACTTCTTGAGGTTACCTCAAGGTTCCCTAACCAGCCCTAGTACAAAGGCCGTCTTCTCACACTTCAACCCTATCCTCAACTCTGCCCTCTTGAGACCTCCCTACTATCCTCCTTAACCCTATCTTTTCCACTCTGCTGCTATCACAGCCTAATTACTAGATGGCAACAGACCGGCTCTACTGCATCTGGAACCTGCCTCTAGCTAGCAGCATTACATATTACCATGTACAATACAATTTGTATACACATAGAATACATGGCATAACCAGTATAAGAGCAGCCCACATCCTATAGACATATCAGAGTTACAGCAGGAAACACAGAAATTGGACCTGTGTTATGTTAAAAGGGAAGGGACAAGTAGGAGATCACTACGGTTACTTATTTTAATTTGTGATGGAACGCGAAACGTTCATTGTCACTTATGCAGCCAACCTCTGTTTTATTTTTCTCCTGATTTTTAGTGAAACAATGGAGAAAAACTAAAGCCAGTACTGATCCCATAAATTACTATGAGGTCCTTCACAGCCGTCTGCACATCAGTTATTGCACTGGACTGGTCTTAAAGGGAATATGTCAGGAGGATTTTGCTGTGTAATCTATGTGATCTGAGAGTAGCATAATATAGAGGTAGATACTCTTATTAGGATGTATGTTGTAGTTTCAATACAATAATCAAAGGGAAGGAATACGGCTTAAGCCGCACTAAAACCACAGGATTCAATGGATTAATAAATTTCCTTTTATTTGTTCACAGGTCTACGCGTTTCAGAGATACAGTATATCCATCTCCTTCATCAGGACATTTAAAGGAATCAAGTAACCTGGATACGTGATTCCTTTGGATGTCCTGATGAAGGAGATGGATATATCTCTGAAACGCATAGACCTGTGAACAAATAAAAGGAAATTAATTAATCCGTTGAATCCTGTGGTGTTAGCCGAGTTAAGCCGTATTCCTTCCCTTTGAATATTGATCCTATTCCTCGGGGCTTCTGCTGACCACTACCGTTACATGCACTTCAAGGGGTTGTGACTATTACAACCCTACAAGGTGAATGCAATCTTAGTATTGTCTCCATTTTCCCTACCGGGTAAGACCCTATTGAGCTCTTATTTCCACAGCTCATTTCTTAGTTTCAAAACAATTAGTGTTTTATCAGTAGGAGATTATCATGGCATGACTAGGGCTCATGTGCAGCCCAGTCAGGGTAATCTGTGTAACCCCACCCTCACCACTGATTGGCAGCTTGCTGACAATGTACATAGGAGGCAGCCAATCATTCATGTGGGTGGAGTTATACGCAGCTCAGCATTCTGACCACTGATACATCTACAGCAGAGTAAACAGGGATTCTATCAAACCTACACCAAGCAGCCTAGATAGTGACACAACATTGGAATCAGGGTGTCGGCCAGTACTTTATGTTGCTCTTAGATTACGTACCAAAAACTTGGTTGGATTTTTTCTATGGATGCTGAATGGGCTCACAAGGTGCACAATTTTGTCATAATTGTTGTCAGCTTGGGGAGATAAGGATTAAGCAATTTTAATATTTTATCCATATATTTGAAAACCTTTCATCTATAATCAATATCTACAACCCAATTTATGGTTATATTGTTTCTTATTCAAGACTCCAGCAGGACAGTAAAGCCAATTGTCAGAAATCCCTGACTTATAGAAATGACATGACTCTGCTGACCTTGTCCCATTCTATACAGTACAGCTAAAAAGTGAAATGCCTTTGAACAGCCTTTTAGGCTGGGGCTAAATGGCGGATCTGGCTGTGATACTTGTGGCTAGCGTAAGTTCACAAGGTTTTGCTGTTACATCACTCTGCAATACAAGTGAATGGAGTCGCATATACACCCTGAGGGACTGCAACCGCGACAAGTTGCAAGACGTTCACATCGAATTTTATGCATCTTGTTTGTCGTAGTAGCCCCAGAGTCACAAAGCCACTCCATCCATTGGACTTCACTGCGGCAGTGACACCTACGGAACTATGGCGAGAGACGGGTGTCGCTGCCAAAGTCAACATTCAACCCAAATTTGTTCCACTAACCAGAGTAAAAGTTGGAATATTTGAATATATTTTGTTATATGGATATAGACAAAACAAAACAAACATTTTCAGTATAAATACTTGTGATTGTACAAAAATACTTTCTACTTATTGGATTTCTGTCTTTTACTTTGCACCAACATTTTTCTCTTTCATTTGTTTTTTTTACAATATTCATTATTTATAGATATACTTATATATACAGTATACAGTAGATACAATGTAGGGAATTTCCTGCACGTTCAGATTCTATTTACTCTATCCTTCCAAATTCCAGATCCTCCGCCACTGGTAGAACACAACCATTTAGCAGAGTAATCATCCAGAGAGGCTCCTATTTGACAAAGGACACACATTGGCCCCAGGACGTACTTTGTTCTGTCTCAGTAATTGTGACACATTCTGGTTTGTTCGTTATGTAATTAGAAGAATAGGCAATAATGAAATGTGCCACACATACCTCCAAACCGTGTCCGTGTATGAAGGACGCGAGTCATGTATGTTCACACATGGATGCTTATGTACTAATTGGCAATGAAGAATGAGGCTCAGCTTTCTACTGCATGATGGGAAAATGCAGCTAAAGCCTACCGAAATAATGATCGGTAGAGGGGGTGGAAACACGGCTTCAAATAATCAAAACAATAAGTATCCAGTTCATTTTATGCAATAAAAGTTAGTCTGAACAGATACATGACAGATAAAAACAGCTTCTTTACGATGGACGGCCATGCTGAACTCATCGTGCCTGCCCTCATCGGATCGCAGACGTTCTTTACAAGCTGTTCATCAAAGCTTCATTGTATTGTATCTACAGGTAGCACATTGACTGTATATTGTATCTTCCATACTCCAGAATCTGCATATACAGCCTGATATCCTATGATCTAATGTTTACTAGACACCAGACCCCCTGACGACTCCGGGATGTGGCACAATAATGGGTCCCTATGACAATAAGGCTCAGATGAAGATAGCCTCTTTAAGAGTTCACTTTGAACCAAACTTCTTCCAATTTAAGTTGTCTTAGAGACGCTCCAAAAAGGAGAGACCTCCATGATTCAAATCAATTCAGTGCAATTCAAAATTCAGTTAAAATAGTTGTATTGACAGGACCAAGTACATGTTGGCATTGCCAAAGTAAGTGGTAAAAATGGGGATGGGGAAAGGGGCTCATCCATGGTGGGGTACAGAGGCCCATCCTAGGTGGTGTATATAGACCCATCCAGAGTGGGGTTTTAGAGGCCCATCCAGAGTGGGGATTTAGAGGTCCATCCAGGGTGGAGTATAGAGGCCCATCCACAGTGGGGTATAGAGGCCCATCCACAGAGGGGTATAGAGGCCCATCCAGGGTGGGGTATAGAGGACCATCCAGGGTGGGGTATAGAGGACCATCCAAGGTGAGGTTTAGAGGCCCATCCAAGGTGAGGTTTAGAGGTTTAGAGGCCCATCAAGTGTGGGGTTTAGAGGCCCAGATCTCCACGATTCTTAGAAGAATTGGCAATCTGCTGGGTGAGGCCAAGAATCTCCTGGAAATCCATTCTTCCAGAAGGTTTCTTATGTAATGACATCGGGCTCCTTCATCATTAGCTGGGGCCTCGGCATCCAAATGCTATTTTAGGAGACAGAATAGGATATAAAAAAGAAAAAAATGGAAGTGGATTAGCCCTGTCAACCTGAAAAAGGGGCGTGACTGCTCCACAATCGGTAGCATCCTGGAAGCCCATCTCTGTAATATGGCAAATGTGAGCTCATTTTTTATAGACTGATCACCAAATAATATTACATCTTATAATATGTCCTGTGTATAATGATGACCTCAAAGTGGTCTATTTCAACGATGGTTGGATCCCCAAAAATTGCACATGCAGTAGTGATTAGGTATCTTGTTACAGATCTTGCACTAGTGTTTATAGTGACTATTGCAATTTTAGCTGCCACTGATTAATCTCTGCATATTGAAAAGTTATTCAATTTTACACTTTACTTTCCAAGTTAACGTCTCATGGTTGTTAGGTTTATAAGATCATTATTTTCAGTCATGTAAGGGGGTCTAGGGCTCTGCCACCCCCGCAGAGGTAAAAGCACTGTGTGTATGTACGTGAAAGGAGTATGTTATGTGTTGTATGGCCACTAGATGGCAATGTTGTACACACAGCTTCCCTGGTACCCTCTGGGTAGGAAAAGGGTTAATTGCAGGGAGGTGTGGAGCTTATAAAAAGGGCAAGTATTAGAAAGAGGACAGGAGAGTCCCCAGTGAGGAGAAATTGAAGAGTAGCTGCAGTTGCCATAGGCCTAATAGGCCAGAAGCCCTTTTGGAGTAATTTGACCAGACCTTCGGGGTCAGACTTGGACATTCGGGGTCTTGCGTGAGGAAGGACTGAGTGTAACTGCGTTCCCATAAGAGGGTTGAGTCCGTGCAGTCTGAGTGACGTCCGTTTCTCTAATAGGAATACCCAAAGAACCCCCTCAAGAGACTGCCGGTTAGTGTGACCCTAAAGCGAGGGTGGGAACCGAACATGAGAGCAGAGGATGAGCCTGCCATGTACTGTGATGTCCTTAGAGGAGATGAGGGGCTTAGGCTGCTTTCACACTTGCGTTGGACGGCTTCCGTTGCTATCCGCCGCCTTGAGGAATTACAGTAACTGTTGCAGGAAATCGTTTTATTCCTCATAGACTTCTATTAGCTACAGATAGCAACGTATGGCCTTGCGTTGCATCCGTCAGCCGACACTGTTGCATCCACCTGGCGGATGGAACGCTGCATGTAGCGTTTTTCTGCGCTTGGCAGAGTGTCAAAAAAACGCAACCTGCAGGATTCTGTCGGCGTCCGTTGTTTTTATAATGGACGCCTATGGTGCTGGATTCCGTTAGAATCCGTCATTTGACGGATTCCGTTAACGCATCCGTCTTTACACAACTGCGCATGCCCAGATATGTAAAGTTAAGAAAAAAAAATTATAACGGATTGCGTTATTTTGTACGATCCTTAGCATCCGTTGTGCCACTATATGCAACGCATCCGGTGCATGCGTCACACAACGCAATGCTACGGATCCCGTCCAACGCAAGTGTGAAAGCAGCCTTAGATGTTCTCTCAGAGACCCAATTCCCAGGGAAGCGGTCGGCCAAATGAACACTGTGACTGAAACTATGGGGTCAACGTCGGTGCCTGCATAGTGCGAGATGAAGATGTATGTGTGAAGTTAACAAGTAAAGTTCCGGTGACTACAAGAAACCCGCACGTGTCAGAGTTACTGTGTTTGCGGATGGATGGACTTTTGTTGCTGTGTTGCACTGGAGTGGTGACCGGGGTGCGAGGAGTTAATGACAGGCCACGCTGCAGCCCGGGAGCCTCTGCAACGACTACACTGACCCCCGTAGCCACCCCAACAGTCATTTAATTGGAACCTTCGTTTCTTAATTCTAATCCATTGAAAACGTCCTGATCATGAAATGGACAAACAGGAGTGCGATCGGCTGCAGACACAGCTCGGGTGTGCGCCTCCGTCCCCTTCAATTGATCTTCACCGACTAGAAATAAACGATGATGGAAACCATCAAATGACAGTAAACAGTGATTTAACCACCAAGAATTCATCCCAGGAAAATCACTTTTTAATGATTGAAAGAATTCATTGGCAAAACCAGGTTTTAAAACCATAAAGCATCAAAAAGCATGAAAAGGGCACATTAAAGTGGCACAGCAGTAGCAATTTAAATTTCTTCTAGAAACCATTTTTCGCGACTTATTCAACACCCGGCACATTTTTTGGCTTCTCGTTTTCCTCTACAGAAGTAATTGTTTGATATATTGTATATACTTCTGCTTCAATGAAACATCTTTAAGAATATGTGCCTGTAGGCAAAGCCTAACATAGAGCACATTGGACTCCTTGAAGTGTGGATGCCCCCTGCTAATTAACATTCATTTTTATTTCTGCGGACCCCATGCGCCCTTCATGAGCTCCTTTAATGTAGACTTGTACAACTCTGTGACGACAACCATTTAAGGATATTTTAAAGAGAACCCGTCACCATATTTGTCCCCCATAAACTGCGGCCACCACCAGTGAGCTCTTATATACAGTATTCTAATATACTGTATAGAAGAGCTCAGGCTGCTTTGTATAACATAAGAAAGGTATTTTATTATACTCACCTGTGGGGCAAATGGGTCTGATGGGCGTCACTGGTCTTGATCCGGCGCCTCCTCTCTTCCTTCCATCGCTGTCCTCCTTCTTGCTTCATGTGGATTATCCATCCTACGTCACCCGTACAGAGGTCTCCATTGTGCTCCTGTACTTTTATCCTGCTGAGGACAGAGCAAAATACTGTAATGCGCATGCGCGGGGAAAGGTCAAAGACCGCCGGTGCATGCGCACTACAATTCTTTGATCTGCCCTCAGCAGGGTAGAGAGAATTGCGCATGCGCTGGAGTGCTATGGAGGGCACAATATCGATGATGTAGAACACGTCCTTCACATGAAACAAAAAGGAGAACAACGATGGCAAGAAGACAGGAGGCGCTGGACCAAGACCAGTAACGCCCATGGGACCAGACCGCTCTGCCCCGCAGGTGAGTATAATAGAAGCTGATTTTTACCTTATACAGCACGGCCTAGGCTCTTATATACAGTATTCTGGAATGCTGTGTATAGGGGATCACTGGTGGTGGCCGCAGCTTATAGGGGACAAACCTGGTGACAGGATCCCTTTAAAGTGTGGATGCCCCCTGCTAATTAAAATACATTTTTATTTCTACGGACCCCATGCACCCCTCATGTAGACTTGCATCACTCGGTTCAACGAAAGTCCTTTAAGGCTTTTTTAAAGGGGACAGGAGCAGTTTTCCCTCTATACATCAGAGCCCCAGATGCAGAAATACAGAACATTTTCTTGTGTTACTAATAAGTAGATTTTTCTCCTTCGGAGTGAAGCCACCAGAAAGGCAACCTGGGCCATTTCTTTGCAGTTCTCTGAGCTTGGAGCCACTCGTGAGCGCAGAACAAGGGCGTACATCAAGTCAGAAGAGACGTGAAAGCTCCGCGTCCTCTGACAGATAATAAGGTATTCTCTATAGGACAGCAGAAGAAAACCTTTCCTTATAAACAATGTAAAGCATGCTCAGTGCTCATTCCCTTTTATAGAGGTCAGGGACATTTGCTCGCTTGCCTGTAGGATCACGGCATAATGAGGCTGCCTTCTCCAGGTTGTGTTTGTGACTTATACCGGCCGATGCGGATGACCTGAGATTGCTAATCAGTGATTATACTGCAACGTAAAGGTAGGATAATTGGTGCATGCCAAGTCATGGAGCGGGAGATCCCTGCTTCTGAGGCTTCTTTTATACCGTAAATTTATACAAGGTGACCTGCTATATACTGTCTGTATACTGGGCATGGCTAAGGTGTAAGGATTTTCCAATTTATTTGTTAGGCTTTGATGACATCTGCATTGGTTATTTTCAATATTTCTGTTCACTTATCCAAATAGAAATATGAAAACAATGTCCGTGTCATAAATTGCCCATGACGGACACCAGTAATGGAAAGTCCAGCACCACCAATGGCTCCAGACTGAGCCCATCGACTATAATGAGGTCTGGGTGGTATCTCATTGTATGGCTCCAGACTGAGCCCATCGACTATAATGAGGTCTGGGTGGTATCTCATTGTATGGCTCCAGACTGAGCCCATCGACTATAATGAGGTCTGGGTGGTATCTCATTGTATGGCTCCAGACTGAGCCCATCGACTATAATGAGGTCTGGGTGGTATCTCATTGTATGGCTCCAGACTGAGCCCATCGACTATAATGAGGTCTGGCTGGTATCTCATTGTACCGGACACATTACTTCTGGCACAATCTGCTGAGATTGAATGCAGTCATTCTTTACATAGTAAAAATTAGTAATGTGCTGCCTCATTTACTTGTGTTGTTTTTTGTAAATTGATAGATTTAAAATGTTTTTCCCAATTTCTAAATCAAATATGTTTACAAATAAAATGATCATATCCACAGCCCCTCCAACGCTGCCTCTCCGCTGCTCCACGGTGGTCTTTTTGACTTGGCTGCTGCTGTGATGTGAACTCTACAGTATGTGACCGCTGCACACAATCATTGGCTGAAATCGATAGCTCAAGACCAATGACCAGTGATTGGCTGCAGCACTCAAGCTGTAATCGTCAAATGAAAATATCACAATATTAGCGGCCCTGAGAACAGCTGATCGGGGAAGTGCCGGGCGCTGCATTCCCGCTGATCACTAATGCTCTTCTGGAGAAATGGGTAAATATTCTCACAGACCTCTCCAAAATCTTGTAGAAATCCTTCCCGGAAGAGTGGAGCTGATACATCTGCAAAGGGACCAACTCCGTAATAATGTCTATGGGTTTTTAGTGAGATGTCATAAAAGCTCCTGTAGGATTAACACAAGAGTTCCCTATACTATGTTTTTACTTCATTTTGCAATACTTAGGCATCCTGGAATACGCTGATTTATCCATTCACAGGTGCAGCAAGAAGCGGTTTCTCAGGTTGACCTTTCCTTTTAGGTGTCCTTTCTGTATGATCTGGTCCTGCTTGTACGCAGCATATAATGCACACAGTATGGCTGGTATCATAGCGCCTGTCTGTAGCATAGTAGTAACACAGGGCCGGGAAGTTGTGCTAGTGCTGATATTAATTATTACAGCAGGACAATGTATTATTCCGCTAAAACCTTCGGGCTCAAATAGTGAAGAATGATACAACTTCCAGTGCCCCCGATGTTTAATAACGCCCCTCTCCACTGAAGACACTAATATTCCTCTCTTTGCCTGATAGATTCGTTTCTTGAATTCTCTCTTCTGATGTATCATAAAATGTTCCAGTCACTGTCGGACCCAGACAGAATAGCGCCCCTGAGCAGAGCAATATGTGGACCTTTTCAGCCCAGGAGCTGAACACAATGCCCGTTGCTTTGGCGGTGTAATGACTTATAATGGGCCTCTTGGGCCACACAGGCAGTCTTTTTGATATATTTGTAGTGCATTTCTTTCTGAGTGAGCCCTCCGCCCTATAACCAGGCTGTGTCCATCCTCCATTCAGGCTGGTCACCGGGTTCACGTACATTGGCCAATACATAAGCTAAATATCTCTTTTTTCAAATATGCCTATGGCCTCTTTCACACGTTCGTGAGAAACCACGCACGTTTTACACGGACGTGTCAGAGGTGCGTTTTGCCCTCCGTGAGACGTGTTTATTGCCTACGTGTGTTCTCCGTGTGTTATCCGTGATAACACACGGAGAACGGGAACTTTCTGCTCACCTGTCCCTGGCGTCGCTGTCCATGGTGCTGATCTGCGGTCTCCGGTCCTGCTGTCTCCCCGCTGCTGCTGCTTCCGGCCCGCAGTGAAGTGAATATGCAATGAGCATAATGAGCGGCGGTCGGCAGCAAGTGACAGCAGCGGCAGAGACCGCAGGGCTGGAGAAGGTGAGTAAGGGCTGGAGAAGGTGAGCACCACCGTGCGGAGCTGCCGCCCGACCACCGTGCGGAGCTGCCGCCCGACCACCGTGCGGAGCCGCCGCCTGACCTACACCCCACCTATTGTCTCCTCCCCATAATCCTATAGATTGTAAGCCCGCAAGGGTAGGGCCCTCTTCCCTCTGTACTAGTCTGTCTACTGTAACTTGTATATGTGTTCTGTATGTAACCCCCTTCTCATGTACAGCACCATGGAATTAATGGTGCTCTATAAATAAATAATAATAATAATAATAAAGGTTGTTTTTTTTTTCTCGCAGACACATGTCTTTTCTCTGGTGCGTGTCACACGGAACACATCCGTGTTGTTCGTTTGTGTTACGTGTGACCTGTTTGCGTTCCGTGTGACACCCGTGATGCCGGAGAGAAAACGGACATGTTGCCGTGAGAAACACACAAACACATGTATGTATGGAACGGACACACATTCCTTGCGTAAATACATACGTGTATCCAAATCCGTTGGAATACCTAGGTCTACGTGTGTACATGTCTCCTGTACGTGCAGAAACTGACCAAACATGTACCGGAGGCACATACGTGTGAAAGAGGCCTGTAGCAGTAATGCAATGCCAGAGTTCCCTTATTAATTGTTACCATTCTAGAGTGCAGCTTTATGTGTTTTGTAGTTAGATTGTGCTTTCAGCTAGCACCTGTTCACACCTACTGGATGAGCGGGTCAGTCTTTTTGATATATTTGTAGCTCAGCAATAGAGATAGGACAAGAAAAAGCCATAACACTTTGGACAAATACTCCAGACAGTTTTTACATGATAGCAGCAGTGAAAAAGATAAGTTTAGTAGTCCCTTATTCATTGATAGCATTCCAGAGTGCAGCTGTATGTATTTTGTAGTATCTATTGCTGAGCTGTTGGCTCTGATGTCCGCTCACTACCCGTAATTACCTTAATATGACTGTTGCATTCCTTGTGTCGGCTTTTATACAGTCTATATAAGTCCCTCCTTATTGGCTGCGCTACATCATGGGATGTGATATCTGCAAGGCATTATGAGGAAGCCCGCTTGGCCATACCTGAGGTCCTTTCAGCCTACTGGGCAGCATGGTGGCTCGGTAGTTAGCACTGTACGGTGGCTCGGTGGTTAGCACTGTACGGTGGCTCGGTGGTTAGCACTGTACGGTGGCTCGGTGGTTAGCACTGTACGGTGGCTCAGTGGATAGCACTGTACGGTGGCTCAGTGGTTAGCACTGCAGTCTTGCAGCGCTGGGGTCCTGGGTTCAAATTCCACCAAGGACAATATCTGCAAGCAGTTTGTATGTTCTCCCCGTGTTTGCGTGGGTTCCTCTGAGTTCTCCAGCAGTTTCCTCCCACGGTCCAAAGACATACTGATAGGGAATGTAGATTGTGAGCCCCAATGGGGACAGTGATGTATGTAAAGCGCTATGAAATTAATAGCGCTATGTCAGTGAATAAATATTATTATTACTATGCTGTGGCTAAAGCAACCTTCTCTAATAAGTAAAATGATGTTGTGCATTTTTTCATGAATTGAATGACAAATTGTTAAAATTCGCCACGGCCAGCAAATTTCATATACAAATTCGATTTCCAACAACTCTATTCACTCATCTCTACTTAGCAACTATCCTGAAGAATGGAGATAAATTGTGATATAGGAAAACACCATAATTTTCAGATTGTAGCACACACTTGTCCTCTCCAAAATTTGGGAGGAAAATGATGGGTGCGTCTTATAATCTGGAAGTAGCTTATCAGGGAGTGGTGGAGAGGTTGTCACAGGAGGTAGGGGAGATGCTGCGGGCGGTGCTGGTCTGCGGGCGGTGCTGGGTGCTGTGGGTGGTGAGGCAGGGGCTGCCATTCTGAAAATGCGAGCTTCAAATAATGGAGCCTGAAGTTGCAGCTTGCGCAAATGGTGCTCTTAGCTTAAGATTTAATTTGTGCACATGCCGGTTCTGGACTATTGATTCCCTTCAGCGGTCTTAAGAAAATGGCGCCTGGAGGTGGCACGTGCGCAGATGAGAGCTCGGCTTGTCATTGAGCTGATAGCTTAATCTGTGCATGTGCTAGTTCTCTGAAGCCTGCACCGCCGAGAGCTTCTGGATGTTCCTCCTGCCTTACAGCGCCCACAGTACCCTCTGCACTGACCGCAGCACCCTCTGCACTGACCGCAGCACCCTTTGCACTGACCGCAGCACCCTCTGCACTGACCGCAGCACCCTCTGCACTGCCCGCAGCGCCCTCTGCACTGACCGCAGCACCCTCTGCACTGACCGCAGCACCCTCTACACTGACCGCAGCACCCTCTGCACTGACCGCAGCACCCTCTGCACTGCCCACAGCACCCTCTGCACTGACCGCAGCACCCTCTACACTGACCGCAGCACCCTCTGCACTGACCGCAGCACCCTCTGCACTGACCGCAGCACCCTCTGCACTGCCCGCAGCGCCCTCTGCACTGACCGCAGCACCCTCTGCACTGACCGCAGCACCCTCTACACTGACCGCAGCACCCTCTGCACTGACTGCAGCACCCTCTGCACTGCCCACAGCACCCTCTGCACTGACCGCAGCACCCTCTACACTGACCGCAGCACCCTCTGCACTGACCGCAGCACCCTCTGCACTGACCGCAGCACCCTCTGCACTGACCGCAGCGCCCTCTGCACTGACCGCAGCACCCTCTGCACTGACCGCAGCACCCTCTGCACTGACCGCAGCACCCTCTGCACTGCCCGCCCGCAGCATCGCCCTATTCCACCACCGCGCCTGCCTCCTCCTGTGACCCTGCTCCACCACCGCTGCTGCCCCCCTCCGGTAAGTCAGCACTGGAGATTACAAGATGGACCCCATATTTTTATTTTCCCTTTTTTTCCCCTCTAAATTTGGGGTGCGTCTTATAAACCGAAAAGTACAGTACATTTAATTTCCCGTTGTACATTGAAACATACTCCTATTGTGTCTATGTGACTGCATTCAGGTGATGATGTGACATATTTTGTAGCTACTCCGGTAATATCTATATGTCACCTATATCACAGCTATTCCGGTAATATCTATATTTTACCTATATCACAGCTACTCCGGTAATATCTATATGTCACCTATATCACAGCTACTCCAGTAATATCTATATGTCACCTATATCACAGCTACTCCGGTAATATCTATATTTCACCTATATCACAGCTACTCCGGTAATATCTATTATTCACCTATATCACAGCTACTCCGGTAATATCTATATTTTACCTATATCACAGCTACTCCAGTAATATCTATATGTCACCTATATCACAGCTACTCCGGTAATATCTATATTTTACCTATATCACAGCTACTCCGGTATTATCTATTATTCACCTATATCACAGCTACTTCGGTAATATCTATATGTCACCTATATCACAGCTACTCCGGTAATATCTATATGTCACCTATATCACAGCTACTCCGGTAATATCTATATTTCACCTATATCACAGCTACTCCGGTAATATCTATATGTCACCTATATCACAGCTACTCCGGTAATATCTATATTTTACCTATATCACAGCTACTCCGGTAATATCTATATGTCACCTATATCACAGCTACTCCGGTAATATCTATATTTCACCTATATCACAGCTACTCCGGTAATATCTATATGTCACCTATATCACAGCTACTCCGGTAATATCTATATTTCACCTATATCACAGCTACTCCGGTAATATCTATATTTCACCTATATCACAGCTACTCCGGTAATATCTATATGTCACCTATATCACAGCTACTCCGGTAATATCTATATGTCACCTATATCACAGCTACTCCGGTAATATCTATATTTCACCTATATCACAGCTACTCCAGTAATATCTATATGTCACCTATATCACAGCTACTCCGGTAATATCTATATTTCACCTATATCACAGCTACTCCGGTAATATCTATTATTCACCTATATCACAGCTACTCCGGTAATATCTATATGTCACCTATATCACAGCTACTCCGGTAATATCTATATTTCACCTATATCACAGCTACTCCGGTAATATCTATATGTCACCTATATCACAGCTACTCCGGTAATATCTATATCTTACCTATATCACAGCTACTCCGGTAATATCTATATTTTACCTATATCACAGCTACTCCGGTAATATCTATATTTTACCTATATCACAGCTACTCCGGTAATATCTATATGTCACCTATATCACAGCTACTCCGGTAATATCTATATTTTACCTATATTACAGCTACTCCGGTAATATCTATATGTCACCTATATCACAGCTACTCCGGTAATATCTATATTTTACCTATATCACAGCTACTCCGGTAATATCTATATATCACCTATATCACAGCTACTCCGGTAATATCTATATGTCACCTATATCACAGCTACTCCTTTAATATCTATATCTTACTTATATCACAGCTACTCCGGTAATATCTATATTTTACCTATATCACAGCTACTCCGGTAATATCTATATTTTACCTATATCACAGCTACTCCGGTAATATCTATATTTCACCTATATCACAGCTACTCCGGTAATATCTATTATTCACCTATATCACAGCTACTCCGGTAATATCTATTATTCACCTATATCACAGCTACTCCGGTAATATCTATATGTCACCTATATCACAGCTACTCCGGTAATATCTATATTTTACCTATATCACAGCTACTCCGGTAATATCTATATGTCACCTATATCACAGCTACTCCGGTAATATCTATATGTCACCTATATCACAGCTACTCCGGTAATATCTGTATTTTACCTATATCACAGCTACTCCGGTAATATCTATATTTTACCTATATCACAGCTACTCCGGTACTATCTATATTTCACCTATATCACAGCTACTCCGGTAATATCTATTATTCACCTATATCACAGCTACTCCGGTAATAGCTATTATTCACCTATATCACAGCTACTCCGGTAATATCTATATTTTACCTATATCACAGCTACTCCGGTAATATCTATTATTCACCTATATCACAGCTACTCCGGTAATATCTATATGTCACCTATATCACAGCTACTACGGTAATATCTATATTTCACCTATATCACAGCTACTCCGGTAATATCTATATGTCACCTATATCACAGCTACTCCGGTAATATCTATATTTTACCTATATCACAGCTACTCCGGTAATATCTATATGTCACCTATATCACAGCTACTCCGGTAATATCTATATTTCACCTATATCACAGCTACTCCGGTAATATCTATATGTCACCTATATCACAGCTACTCCGGTAATATCTATATTTCACCTATATCACAGCTACTCCGGTAATATCTATATGTCACCTATATCACAGCTACTCCGGTAATATCTATATTTCACCTATATCACAGCTACTCCGGTAATATCTATATGTCACCTATATCACAGCTACTCCGGTAATATCTATATTTCACCTATATCACAGCTACTCCAGTAATATCTATATGTCACCTATATCACAGCTACTCCGGTAATATCTATATTTCACCTATATCACAGCTACTCCGGTAATATCTATTATTCACCTATATCACAGCTACTCCGGTAATATCTATATGTCACCTATATCACAGCTACTCCGGTAATATCTATATTTCACCTATATCACAGCTACTCCGGTATTATCTATATGTCACCTATATCACAGCTACTCCGGTAATATCTATATCTTACCTATATCACAGCTACTCCGGTAATATCTATATTTTACCTATATCACAGCTACTCCGGTAATATCTATATTTTACCTATATCACAGCTACTCCGGTAATATCTATATGTCACCTATATCACAGCTACTCCGGTAATATCTATATTTTACCTATATCACAGCTACTCCGGTAATATCTATATGTCACCTATATCACAGCTACTCCGGTAATATCTATATTTTACCTATATCACAGCTACTCCGGTAATATCTATATGTCACCTATATCACAGCTACTCCGGTAATATCTATATGTCACCTATATCACAGCTACTCCGGTAATATCTATATCTTACTTATATCACAGCTACTCCGGTAATATCTATATTTTACCTATATCACAGCTACTCCGGTAATATCTATTTTTTACCTATATCACAGCTACTCCGGTAATATCTATTATTCACCTATATCACAGCTACTCCGGTAATATCTATATGTCACCTATATCACAGCTACTCCGGTAATATCTATATTTTACCTATATCACAGCTACTCCGGTAATATCTATATGTCACCTATATCACAGCTACTCCGGTAATATCTATATGTCACCTATATCACAGCTACTCCGGTAATATCTGTATTTTACCTATATCACAGCTACTCCGGTAATATCTATATTTTACCTATATCACAGCTACTCCGGTACTATCTATATTTCACCTATATCACAGCTACTCCGGTAATATCTATTATTCACCTATATCACAGCTACTCCGGTAATAGCTATTATTCACCTATATCACAGCTACTCCGGTAATATCTATATTTTACCTATATCACAGCTACTCCGGTAATATCTATTATTCACCTATATCACAGCTACTCCGGTAATATCTATATTTCACCTATATCACAGCTACTCCGGTAATATCTATATTTTACCTATATCACAGCTACTCCGGTAATAGCTATTATTCACCTATATCACAGCTACTCCGGTAATATCTATATTTTACCTATATCACAGCTACTCCGGTAATATCTATTATTCACCTATATCACAGCTACTCCGGTAATAGCTATTATTCACCTATATCACAGCTACTCCGGTAATATCTATATTTTACCTATATCACAGCTACTCCGGTAATATCTATATTTCACCTATATCACAGCTACTCCGGTAATATCTATTATTCACCTATATCACAGCTACTCCGGTAATAGCTATTATTCACCTATATCACAGCTACTCCGGTAATATCTATATTTTACCTATATCACAGCTACTCCGGTAATATCTATATTTCACCTATATCACAGCTACTCCGGTAATATCTATTATTCACCTATATCACAGCTACTCCGGTAATATCTATATTTCACCTATATCACAGCTACTCCGGTAATATCTATATTTTACCTATATCACAGCTACTCCGGTAATATCTATATTTCACCTATATCACAGCTACTCCGGTAATATCTATTATTCACCTATATCACAGCTACTCCGGTAATATCTATATTTTACCTATATCACAGCTACTCCGGTAATATCTATTATTCACCTATATCACAGCTACTCCGGTAATATCTATATTTTACCTATATCACAGCTACTCCGGTAATATCTATTATTCACCTATATCACAGCTACTCCGGTAATATCTATATTTCACCTATATCACAGCTACTCCGGTAATATCTATTATTCACCTATATCACAGCTACTTCGGTAATATCTATATGTCACCTATATCACAGCTACTCCGGTAATATCTATATGTCACCTATATCACAGCTACTCCGGTAATATCTATATTTCACCTATATCACAGCTACTCCGGTAATATCTATATGTCACCTATATCACAGCTACTCCGGTAATATCTATATTTTACCTATATCACAGCTACTCCGGTAATATCTATATGTCACCTATATCACAGCTACTCCGGTAATATCTATATTTCACCTATATCACAGCTACTCCGGTAATATCTATATGTCACCTATATCACAGCTACTCCGGTAATATCTATATTTCACCTATATCACAGCTACTCCGGTAATATCTATATTTCACCTATATCACAGCTACTCCGGTAATATCTATATGTCACCTATATCACAGCTACTCCGGTAATATCTATATGTCACCTATATCACAGCTACTCCGGTAATATCTATATTTCACCTATATCACAGCTACTCCAGTAATATCTATATGTCACCTATATCACAGCTACTCCGGTAATATCTATATTTCACCTATATCACAGCTACTCCGGTAATATCTATTATTCACCTATATCACAGCTACTCCGGTAATATCTATATGTCACCTATATCACAGCTACTCCGGTAATATCTATATTTCACCTATATCACAGCTACTCCGGTAATATCTATATGTCACCTATATCACAGCTACTCCGGTAATATCTATATCTTACCTATATCACAGCTACTCCGGTAATATCTATATTTTACCTATATCACAGCTACTCCGGTAATATCTATATTTTACCTATATCACAGCTACTCCGGTAATATCTATATGTCACCTATATCACAGCTACTCCGGTAATATCTATATTTTACCTATATTACAGCTACTCCGGTAATATCTATATGTCACCTATATCACAGCTACTCCGGTAATATCTATATTTTACCTATATCACAGCTACTCCGGTAATATCTATATATCACCTATATCACAGCTACTCCGGTAATATCTATATGTCACCTATATCACAGCTACTCCTTTAATATCTATATCTTACTTATATCACAGCTACTCCGGTAATATCTATATTTTACCTATATCACAGCTACTCCGGTAATATCTATATTTTACCTATATCACAGCTACTCCGGTAATATCTATATTTCACCTATATCACAGCTACTCCGGTAATATCTATTATTCACCTATATCACAGCTACTCCGGTAATATCTATTATTCACCTATATCACAGCTACTCCGGTAATATCTATATGTCACCTATATCACAGCTACTCCGGTAATATCTATATTTTACCTATATCACAGCTACTCCGGTAATATCTATATGTCACCTATATCACAGCTACTCCGGTAATATCTATATGTCACCTATATCACAGCTACTCCGGTAATATCTGTATTTTACCTATATCACAGCTACTCCGGTAATATCTATATTTTACCTATATCACAGCTACTCCGGTACTATCTATATTTCACCTATATCACAGCTACTCCGGTAATATCTATTATTCACCTATATCACAGCTACTCCGGTAATAGCTATTATTCACCTATATCACAGCTACTCCGGTAATATCTATATTTTACCTATATCACAGCTACTCCGGTAATATCTATTATTCACCTATATCACAGCTACTCCGGTAATATCTATATGTCACCTATATCACAGCTACTACGGTAATATCTATATTTCACCTATATCACAGCTACTCCGGTAATATCTATATGTCACCTATATCACAGCTACTCCGGTAATATCTATATTTTACCTATATCACAGCTACTCCGGTAATATCTATATGTCACCTATATCACAGCTACTCCGGTAATATCTATATTTCACCTATATCACAGCTACTCCGGTAATATCTATATGTCACCTATATCACAGCTACTCCGGTAATATCTATATTTCACCTATATCACAGCTACTCCGGTAATATCTATATGTCACCTATATCACAGCTACTCCGGTAATATCTATATTTCACCTATATCACAGCTACTCCGGTAATATCTATATGTCACCTATATCACAGCTACTCCGGTAATATCTATATTTCACCTATATCACAGCTACTCCAGTAATATCTATATGTCACCTATATCACAGCTACTCCGGTAATATCTATATTTCACCTATATCACAGCTACTCCGGTAATATCTATTATTCACCTATATCACAGCTACTCCGGTAATATCTATATGTCACCTATATCACAGCTACTCCGGTAATATCTATATTTCACCTATATCACAGCTACTCCGGTATTATCTATATGTCACCTATATCACAGCTACTCCGGTAATATCTATATCTTACCTATATCACAGCTACTCCGGTAATATCTATATTTTACCTATATCACAGCTACTCCGGTAATATCTATATTTTACCTATATCACAGCTACTCCGGTAATATCTATATGTCACCTATATCACAGCTACTCCGGTAATATCTATATTTTACCTATATCACAGCTACTCCGGTAATATCTATATGTCACCTATATCACAGCTACTCCGGTAATATCTATATTTTACCTATATCACAGCTACTCCGGTAATATCTATATGTCACCTATATCACAGCTACTCCGGTAATATCTATATGTCACCTATATCACAGCTACTCCGGTAATATCTATATCTTACTTATATCACAGCTACTCCGGTAATATCTATATTTTACCTATATCACAGCTACTCCGGTAATATCTATTTTTTACCTATATCACAGCTACTCCGGTAATATCTATTATTCACCTATATCACAGCTACTCCGGTAATATCTATATGTCACCTATATCACAGCTACTCCGGTAATATCTATATTTTACCTATATCACAGCTACTCCGGTAATATCTATATGTCACCTATATCACAGCTACTCCGGTAATATCTATATGTCACCTATATCACAGCTACTCCGGTAATATCTGTATTTTACCTATATCACAGCTACTCCGGTAATATCTATATTTTACCTATATCACAGCTACTCCGGTACTATCTATATTTCACCTATATCACAGCTACTCCGGTAATATCTATTATTCACCTATATCACAGCTACTCCGGTAATAGCTATTATTCACCTATATCACAGCTACTCCGGTAATATCTATATTTTACCTATATCACAGCTACTCCGGTAATATCTATTATTCACCTATATCACAGCTACTCCGGTAATATCTATATTTCACCTATATCACAGCTACTCCGGTAATATCTATATTTTACCTATATCACAGCTACTCCGGTAATAGCTATTATTCACCTATATCACAGCTACTCCGGTAATATCTATATTTTACCTATATCACAGCTACTCCGGTAATATCTATTATTCACCTATATCACAGCTACTCCGGTAATAGCTATTATTCACCTATATCACAGCTACTCCGGTAATATCTATATTTTACCTATATCACAGCTACTCCGGTAATATCTATATTTCACCTATATCACAGCTACTCCGGTAATATCTATTATTCACCTATATCACAGCTACTCCGGTAATAGCTATTATTCACCTATATCACAGCTACTCCGGTAATATCTATATTTTACCTATATCACAGCTACTCCGGTAATATCTATATTTCACCTATATCACAGCTACTCCGGTAATATCTATTATTCACCTATATCACAGCTACTCCGGTAATATCTATATTTCACCTATATCACAGCTACTCCGGTAATATCTATATTTTACCTATATCACAGCTACTCCGGTAATATCTATATTTCACCTATATCACAGCTACTCCGGTAATATCTATTATTCACCTATATCACAGCTACTCCGGTAATATCTATATTTTACCTATATCACAGCTACTCCGGTAATATCTATTATTCACCTATATCACAGCTACTCCGGTAATATCTATATTTCACCTATATCACAGCTACTCCGGTAATATCTATTATTCACCTATATCACAGCTACTCCGGTAATATCTATATTTTACCTATATCACAGCTACTCCGGTAATATCTATATTTCACCTATATCACAGCTACTCCGGTAATATCTATTATTCACCTATATCACAGCTACTCCGGTAATATCTATATTTTACCTATATCACAGCTACTCCGGTAATATCTATATTTTACCTATATCACAGCTACTCCGGTAATAGCTATTATTCACCTATATCACAGCTACTCCGGTAATATCTATATTTTACCTATATCACAGCTACTCCGGTAATATCTATATTTCACCTATATCACAGCTACTCCGGTAATATCTATTATTCACCTATATCACAGCTACTCCGGTAATATCTATATTTCACCTATATCACAGCTACTCCGGTAATATCTATATTTTACCTATATCACAGCTACTCCGGTAATATCTATATTTCACCTATATCACAGCTACTCCGGTAATATCTATTATTCACCTATATCACAGCTACTCCGGTAATATCTATATTTTACCTATATCACAGCTACTCCGGTAATATCTATTATTCACCTATATCACAGCTACTCCGGTAATATCTATATTTTACCTATATCACAGCTACTCCGGTAATATCTATTATTCACCTATATCACAGCTACTCCGGTAATATCTATATTTCACCTATATCACAGCTACTCCGGTAATATCTATTATTCACCTATATCACAGCTACTCCGGTAATATCTATATTTTACCTATATCACAGCTACTCCGGTAATATCTATATTTCACCTATATCACAGCTACTCCGGTAATATCTATATTTCACCTATATCACAGCTACTCCGGTAATATCTATATTTTACCTATATCACAGCTACTCCGGTAATAGCTATTATTCACCTATATCACAGCTACTCCGGTAATATCTATTATTCACCTATATCACAGCTACTCCGGTAATAGCTATTATTCACCTATATCACAGCTACTCCGGTAATATCTATATTTTACCTATATCACAGCTACTCCGGTAATATCTATATTTCACCTATATCACAGCTACTCCGGTAATATCTATATCTTACCTATATCACAGCTACTCCGGTAATATCTATATGTCACCTATATCACAGATACTCCGGTAATATCTATATCTTACCTATATCACAGCTACTCCGGTAATATCTATATTTTACCTATATCACAGCTACTCCGGTAATGTCTATTATTCACCTATATCACAGCTACTCCGGTAATATCTATATTTTACCTATATCACAGCTACTCCGGTAATATCTATATTTCACCTATATCACAGCTACTCCGGTAATATCTATATTTTACCTATATCACAGCTACTCCGGTAATATCTA
This sequence comes from Anomaloglossus baeobatrachus, assembly GCF_048569485.1. NCBI lineage: Eukaryota > Metazoa > Chordata > Amphibia > Anura > Aromobatidae > Anomaloglossus > Anomaloglossus baeobatrachus. The sequence goes on from NC_134360.1 coordinate 257,900,853, forward strand.
TATTTTACTTATATCACAGCTACTCCGGTAATATCTATATGTCACCTATATCACAGCTACTCCGGTAATATCTATATGTCACCTATATCACAGCTACTCCGGTAATATCTATATTTTACCTATATCACAGCTACTCCGGTAATATCTATATTTGTCACGCTCCCCGGCTCCCCTGCCACGCTCCCCGGCTCCCCTGCCACGCTCCCCGGCTCCCCTGTCACGCTCCCCGGCTCACCTGCCTCGCTCCCCGGCTCCTCTGCCAGGCGTCCCCCGCTCCACAGCCTCCATGCTCCAGCACCTGCGGTCCCCAGGCAGCCCGGTCCCCGCTCCCGGCGCCCGTCGGCATCCCTGCTCCAGCCCGGCTCTTCTGCCTCCTGTTCACCGCTCCCTGCTCTGGCTTCTGGCACCCGGGCCTCGCGCATGCGCATTAGGGCGCCGCGCGCGGTCATTGACCCTCTCTTAAAAGGCCAGCGTCCACTGACAGGATATTGAACACACAGGTACAGGGTATAAAGGGGTTTAATGTCCAAGTGGGCGGGGCCTGTTCTTCGTGTTTTGCTAGCTAGGAGTCAGGTCTCCTTGTGTCTGGTGATATACTTACCTATCTCTCTCCTAGAGCCACTCCTGCCTCGCCAACCGGTCCTGACGATACCCAAACCCCGAACGGTGACTGTCTGCCATCCCGTCAGTTCATACCATCTCCGATCCCTGTGGTGACCCATCTTCTCGCTCCGTCGGTTCCGGACTCTGCCTGACGTCATCTCGGCCTCCGAACCTGAGCTCCGTCACCCGGACTACCTTCAGTGACTCCGTGGTCCCAGGGACTTCTTCACTCCACTCCTCGGAACAGACTGTCCTGCTACCTGTAGTGCTCCGGCTACCGGGCACCTTGCCTTCGGTGAGGTGTTCAGCCCAGTGGATCCACCTCCTGGGTCTGCCCGTCCACCTGGCCCTAACAGTAAGAACAGGCCATGGATCCCGCCGAAGCACTAGCGGCCCAGCTGGGCGCCTTGCAGCAGGAACTCGTACGACAGCGCGAGACCCAGTCCCGCATGCTGGCTTTCATGTCCTCGGTGGATACCCGCCTGAACACGCTGCAAGCAACTGCCACGTCCCAGGCATCTCAGGCTACCACTGCACAGTCCACGGCCACGGTTCCCGTGGCGGCTACCTCGGAAGCTTCTAAACTCCGCTTGGCCTCTCCACCCCGATATGCCGGAGATCCCAAGACCTGCAGAGGATTCTTAAACCAGTGCTCCCTCCATTTCAAGCTGCTTCCGCACCTGTTTGCCTCCGACCAAGCCAAGGTGGCGTTTGTGATGTTCCATCTAGAGGGTGAGGCACTGGCCTGGATGAACCCCTTGTGGGAGAAGGAGGACCCTGTGACCACTAACATCCAGGACTTTCTGCAAGCGTTTAGAACCACCTTTGACGAACCCGGACGTGCCGCTGCATCCACCTCATCACTCCTCAGGCTACGTCAGGGGACCATGACAGTGGTGGGGCAGTATGCCATCCGCTTCCGCACTTTGGCCTCAGAATTGGGGTGGAACAATGAAGCCCTCACCGCCGCCTTCTGGGAAGGACTCTCCAGTCGTATTAAGGACGAGCTGGCAGGCCGCTATGTTCCTTCTACTCTGGATGCCCTGATCGCACTAGCCACCCGAGTAGACCTCAGATTCCAGGAACGATCCAAAGAGGTGTCCCGTGAGAGACGTCCGATACGGCATTCCTCTCCTCCACAGAAGCCCGCCGTACTTCAGTCAGCATCGTCTGGTGTCTCTGTCCATGAGCCCATGCAGATCGACCGTTTGCGGCAGTCTGAACAACGCCGAGCAGAACGGCTCGCCAAGGGCCTCTGCTTCTACTGCGGAGACGGCACACACCTGCTACGTTCCTGTCCAGAGAGGCCGGGAAACTCCAAAGCCTAGGGTTGGTAGGAGAGGCCACCCTAGGTGCTGGGACTCTCTCAGATCCGGTTACGTGGACTGTTCAAGTAACAACGGGAGAGACGCGGTTCACGGCCGAGGCGTACCTCGATTCCGGGGCAGCAGGCAGTTTCATCCAGCAGGCCACGGTGGACAAGTACCAGGTGCCTGTTACTCCACTCGACAAACCCCTCGTGATTGCCTCTGTAGATGGGAGACCCCTCTCTGACACCATCTCGTGGATCACTAAGCCGGTGGAACTACGTATCGGTGCCCTGCACACCGAGAACATCGCTCTCTACGTCCTCCCACACATGTCTCATCAAATCCTGCTGGGACTCCCCTGGTTACGGACACACGAACCGTCAGTCAGCTGGTGTACTGGTGAAATCACCCGATGGGGGTCCTCTTGCCACGAGAACTGTCTGAAGACCATACAGCCTATCCGACGACCTCCGGCTCCGGAGTCCCTACCGGGACTGCCCTCGGCCTATTGGTCCTTCGCGGATGTCTTTGATAAAAAGGAGTCAGAGGTACTGCCGCCACATCGTCCTTATGACTGTGCCATTGACCTACTCCCAGGAACTACACCACCTCGAGGACGGATATATCCTTTGTCCCCTGCTGAAACAAGGGCCATGTCTGCCTACATCACGGAGAACCTGGCAAGGGGATTCATTCGGAGATCCTCCTCTCCTGCTGGAGCAGGCTTCTTCTTCGTTAAGAAGAAAGAGGGCGACCTACGCCCATGCATAGACTACCGGGGATTGAACCAAATCACCGTGAAAAATAAATACCCCCTGCCGCTCATCCCCGAATTGTTTGATTGGCTTAGAGGAGCTCGTGTGTTTACCAAGTTGGATCTTCGGGGTGCATACAACCTGGTCCGCATCCGCTCTGGGGACGAATGGAAGACCGCATTCAACACTCGCGATGGGCACTATGAATACTGTGTGATGCCCTTCGGCCTGTGTAACGCACCAGCAGTCTTTCAGGAATTGGTGAACGACGTGTTCCGGGACCTTCTCTACGTCTGTGTGGTGGTGTATCTTGATGATATCCTGGTCTTCTCTCCGGACCTCCAGACCCACAGAGAGAACGTGCAGCTGGTACTACAAAGACTGAGAGAGAATCGTCTGTACGCCAAGTACGAGAAGTGTGTCTTCGAGCAGTCTTCTCTTCCCTTCCTGGGTTACGTAATCTCCGATACCGGTCTGCAGATGGACCCGGAGAAGGTCTCTTCCATTCTCAACTGGCCCCCTCCTTCCGGACTGAAGGCAATCCAACGCTTTCTTGGATTCGCAAACTATTACCGTCAGTTCATTCCTCACTTCTCTGCCCTGACTGCACCTCTCTCCGCCTTGGCGGCCGACGCCGCGTTTGGCTCCCTGAAACAGGCATTTGCTTCCTCCCCCGTGCTCCACCGTCCTGAGTTAAACCGACAGTTCACCTTGGAGGTGGATGCCTCCTCCTCGGGAGCCGGAGCAGTGCTCATGCAGAAGTCCTCCTCCGGGAAGATGGTTACTTGCAGTTTCTACTCCAAGAGCTTCTCAGCGCCTAAACGCAACTACACCATCGGTGACCGAGAGCTATTAGCAGTCAAACTGGCTCTGGAGGAATGGCGCTACCTTCTGAAGGGAGCAGTGTACCCCGTGATCATCTACACGGATCACAAGAACCTGGAATACCTGCGGTCCGCTCAGCGCCTGAACCCACGACAAGCCAGGTGGTCCTTGTTCTTTGCCAGGTTCGATTTTCAGCTCCATTTTCGACCCGCGGACAAGAATGTGCGAGCAGATGCCTTGTCCAGGTCATTCATGCCCATGGAACAGGAGGAGGAGACATCCCAGCCCATCATCTGCCCAAGTAAAATCATTCCGGTGGCCCCTGTCACCCTGGCCCAGATACTGCCCGGGAAGACCTATGTCTCTGAGACTGACAGGAAAAAAGTGTTGCACTGGGGCCATGCCTCGAAAATAGCCGGCCATGCTGGTCAGAAGAAAACATGGAGTACTATTGTACGTCACTACTGGTGGCCATCCCTTCGCACTGACGTTGCTTCTTTTGTCTCAGCCTGCTCCTCTTGTGCCAGGAACAAGACGCCCAAACACCTGCCATATCGGCGTCTTCTGCCTCTGCCTATACCCTCCGTTCCGTGGCAACACATTGCAATGGACTTTATTACAGACTTGCCCCTGTCCTCCGGACACACAGTCATATGGGTCGTGGTGGATCGGTTCTCCAAAATGGCTCATTTCGTCCCTATGGCTGGACTGCCCTCTGCCCAGGAACTCACTGACGCCTACATACAGCACATCTTCCGGTTGCATGGCTTTCCATCACACATTGTGTCCGACAGAGGAACTCAGTTTACCTCCTGCTTATGGAGGGCTCTCTGCAAACATCTGGGAGTGACTCTGGACTTTTCTTCAGCCTACCATCCTCAGTCGAATGGCCAAGTGGAACAAGTCAATCAGATCTTGATCTCCTTCTTACGTCACTACGTTAACGCCCATCACGACGACTGGTCCACGCTTCTTCCTTGGGCTGAATTCTCCCATAACCACCACGTCAGTGAGTCCTCCTCCAGCTCTCCCTTCCATGTCATTTACGGACTTCAGCCTTCCGTCCCATTACCTGTATCCTCTTCCTCGGATGTCCCTGCTGCTGATGCCGCAGTCCGTGACTTTAGAACAATTTGGGACTCTGTCAAGACGTCCCTTGGACGTGCTTCCCTGCGGATGAAGAGACACGCAGACAAGAGGCGTCTGGATCCTCCATGTTTCTCTCCAGGAGATCTGGTCTGGCTTGCTTCCAAGTACGTCCGATTGAAGCTACCATCATACAAGCTGGGTCCTCGCTACATCGGGCCGTTTAAAGTCCTCAGCAAGATAAATGAGGTCTCCTACAAGCTGCAGCTCCCGGCCACGATGAGGATACCCAACTCCTTCCACGTCTCCCTGCTCAAGCCAGTTGTCCTTGGTCCCTTCTCCGCTGCTGCCAGTTCTGCTCCTCCTCCTATTGCTGATGATGACATCTATGCGGTAAGGGATATCGTGGCCATGAAAACCGTACGGGGCCGACAGTTCTTCCTGGTGGACTGGGCAGGGTATGGTCTTGAGGATAGGTCTTGGGAACCCCGGGAGAATGTGGGTACTCCCCTTATACGTGCCTTCCTGTCCCGGTTGCGGGGAGGGGGGCGTGGGGGAGGGGGTACTGTCACGCTCCCCGGCTCCCTTGCCTCGCTCCCCGGCTCCCCTGCCACGCTCCCCGGCTCCCCTGCCACGCTCCCCGGCTCCCCTGTCACGCTCCCCGGCTCCCCTGCCACGCTCCCCGGCTCACCTGCCTCGCTTCCCGGCTCCTCTGCCAGGTGTCCCCCGCTCCACAGCCTCCATGCTCCAGCACCTGTGGTCCCCAGGCAGCCCGGTCCCCGCTCCCGGCGCCCGTCGGCATCCCTGCTCCAGCCCGGATCTTCTGCCTCCTGTTCACCGCTCCCTGCTCTGGCTTCTGGCACCCGGGCCTCGCGCATGCGCATTAGGGCGCGCGCGCGGTCATTGACCCTCTCTTAAAGGGCCAGCGTCCACTGACAGGATATTGAACACACAGGTACAGGGTATAAAGGGGTTTAATGTCCAAGTGGGCAGGGCCTGTTCTTCGTGTTTTGCTAGCTAGGAGTCAGGTCTCCTTGTGTCTGGTGATATACTTACCTATCTCTCTCCTAGAGCCACTCCTGCCTCGCCAACCGGTCCTGACGATACCCGAACCCCGAACGGTGACTGTCTGCCATCCCATCAGTACTTACCATCTCCGATCCCTCTGGTGACCCGTCTTCTCGCTGCATCGGTTCCGGACTCTGCCTGACGTCATCTCGGCCTCCGAACCTGAGCTCCGTCACCCGGACTACCTTCAGTGACTCCGTGGTCCCAGGGACTTCTTCACTCCACTCCTCGGAACGGACTGTCCTGCTACCTGTAGTGCTCCGGCTACCGGGCACCTTGCCTTCGGTGAGGTGTTCAGCCCAGTGGATCCACCTCCTGGGTCTGCCCGTCCACCTGGCCCTAACAATATTTTACCTATATCACAGCTACTCCGGTAATATCTATATTTCACCTATATCACAGCTACTCCGGTAATATCTATATTTTACCTATATCACAGCTACTCCGGTAATATCTATATTTTACCTATATCACAGCTACTCCGGTAATATCTATATTTCACCTATATCACAGCTACTCCGGTAATATCTATATTTTACCTATATCACAGCTACTCCGGTAATATCTATATTTTACCTATATCACAGCTACTCCGGTAATATCTATATTTTACCTATATCACAGCTACTCCGGTAATATCTATATTTTACCTATATCACAGCTACTCCGGTAATATCTATATTTTATCTATATCACAGCTACTCCGGTAATATCTATATTTCACCTATATCACAGCTACTCCGGTAATATCTATATTTTACCTATATCACAGCTACTCCGGTAATATCTATATTTCACCTATATCACAGCTACTCCGGTAATATCTATATTTTACCTATATCACAGCTACTCCGGTAATATCTATTATTCACCTATATCATAGCTACTCCGGTAATATCTATATTTTACCTATATCACAGCTACTCCGGTAATATCTATTATTCACCTATATCACAGCTACTCCGGTAATGTCTATATTTCACCTATATCATAGCTACTCCGGTAATATCTATATTTCACCTATATCACAGCTACTCCGGTAATATCTATATTTTACCTATATCACAGCTACTCCGGTAATATCTATATGTCACCTATATCACAGCTACTCCGGTAATATCTATTATTCACCTATATCACAGCTACTCCGGTAATATCTATTATTCACCTATATCACAGCTACTCCGGTAATATCTATATTTTACCTATATCACAGCTACTCCGGTAATATCTATATTTCACCTATATCACAGCTACTCCGGTAATATCTATATTTTACCTATATCACAGCTACTCCGGTAATATCTATTATTCACCTATATCATAGCTACTCCGGTAATATCTATATTTTACCTATATCACAGCTACTCCGGTAATATCTATATTTCACCTATATCACAGCTACTCCGGTAATATCTATATTTTACCTATATCACAGCTACTCCGGTAATATCTATTATTCACCTATATCATAGCTACTCCGGTAATATCTATATTTTACCTATATCACAGCTACTCCGGTAATATCTATATTTCACCTATATCACAGCTACTCCGGTAATATCTATATTTTACCTATATCACAGCTACTCCGGTAATATCTATATTTCACCTATATCACAGCTACTCCGGTAATATCTATATTTCACCTATATCACAGCTACTCCGGTAATATCTATATTTTACCTATATCACAGCTACTCCGGTAATATCTATATGTCACCTATATCACAGCTACTCCGGTAATATCTATATGTCACCTATATCACAGCTACTCCGGTAATATCTATATCTTACCTATATCACAGCTACTCCGGTAATATCTATATTTTACCTATATCACAGCTACTCCGGTAATATCTATATTTTACCTATATCACAGCTACTCCGGTAATATCTATTATTCACCTATATCACAGCTACTCCGGTAATGTCTATATTTCACCTATATCACAGCTACTCCGGTAATATCTATATTTCACCTATATCACAGCTACTCCGGTAATATCTATATTTTATCTATATCACAGCTACTCCGGTAATATCTATATTTTACCTATGTCGCATTTTAATTACTTCTCATTGAGCGCTAATTTTTAATGTTTGTTTGGCTGAAAGCAGCTAATTAAAAAAAGTGTTAAATACTTAGAATTTCCATTATATAAAAACCTGAGCATTTCCCATTAGAAGAACTTGTATAAAATGCAAAAATAATCACTGACAGGTTGCTACGGAAGACAACATAATTATGGGAATGTTGTGCTGCGGCAGAGATGAGCGCACACAATCAGCGCAGGTGCCGACGAAAACACGGGTGACTGAACCCAGCACCGGCGCCGGCTGCAGTGATCTGAATACTATAAACACAATAAATGTTACTGTATTGATTCTTGAAACCTCAATCTGAAAAAAATAAAAATAAAAGACGCTGATTAGGTGCAGAAATTTTCTGCACCAAAAAATACATTGTGGCAAAAAAATGTGTAATGCCCTGGCCTATCAGGTCGTCACAGGACATTGTGCAATCTGCCCTTCTGTGCAATATCCACATTCTCCTTTGTTACGGGTTCCTAACAAATGGTGTTGCCAAAACCAGCTAATCAAAATCCTAGGTACACTCTGCACCACACCCACCAGACACACCAGTGGACGTCCTGAGTGGAATAGGGTCGCACACGTGGGGGGTTGGTTAAGGGGAGGTCAGGAGTCAGTCAGAGAAAGGGAGAGTGTAGAGTTGGAGGTGAAAGTGAGAGGAGGTCAGGAGCTGGGCTCCTTGCAACTACTAGGTAGCAGACGTTGGTCTGGGCCTGGTAGGAGCTGGACCCCGGTCGCAGGGGATCATGACAAGGGGCACGGCATTGTCGTGGAGGACAGCCGGCGGCCTTGTACCATCACTGGGTTGGGACCAGGGCATGACGGGGCACATGGACCCTAGGTCAGGGAGTAGCGTCAGGCAACCTGACAATTCGCCCGATGAGGACGGAACCTTTAAGATCCGCTCTCCACCCGCTCCAAAATCAGGGTACTTGAGGATAGGACTTTCAACAAATACGGTCCAAGAAATCCCAAGCGTGAACCCTGAGAGCAAGCTCCCCCAGTTAGCCATACTGGGGAGCGGGACCCGACTAGTTTTAGGCTACAGGGACCAACCAGAAAGAAACAAGGTGCCACGGGAAAAGGTCCCAGATCAACAGGCAATACCAACAGAAACGGGACCCAAATGTGCTCCCGTCAGCGGCAGCGGTGTCCAGAGCTTTGGTTTACTAAAGTTGTCGGTGTCAACGTTATTGAACTGAGTGAGTACACAAGTGACCCTTACCTCCCCAGCGGCACCTCCCTGTCCCCATCACCGAGTCCCGGGGCATGCCCCCTACCCGTGGAGGGGTTAAACACCTGGCTGCCCACTCCATCGCCACCGGGTACTCCAGGCCACAGCGGTGGTACTCCATCTTACTACACACCACGGGTGGTGTCACGAACTCTCAATATACCATACCCCCTGTAAATACCCCCCTTCATTCGAGTTGCCGCCGGACCCCCGGGTCCGCACGCCCCTCGAGCCACCGCGGATCCGGACCTGAGCAGCCCGGCTGCTGACACGGGGGCTGCACAAATTCACCCCGAAACGCATGCATTTTGTGTTGTGTTTTTGGTGCATTTTATGGTGCATTTTTATGCCATGCATTTTTCTTTGTGAAATCATTGTCAGGAATCCCTAAAAATTGCAGGATAAAAATGCACCAATAATTGACATGCTGCTTCTTTTTTCTGCACCCAAAACGGCAAGGAAAGAAGAAGCAACGTGCGCACAGCACCTCAGGATTCTCATTGACTTTGCTGGCATAAGGATAGACATGCAGATTTGGGCAACAATCTGCAAGATACACTACACTAAATCTGCATTAAAAAAAACTCAGCGTGTGCACACAGCCTAAAAGGATAGTGAATAGTATAATGGTTATAATTATGGTTATAATTAGTTCATGTTGGACCTACGTAAGGTCGGAGAGCTGGCAGATCGCTGTTAGATAGGTGTGTGTAGAGATGAAAGATGATAACAGATAGTAAGATCTAAGGACCAAAGAACTGGAGAAGAATTGTGAAAGATTGTGGAGACCAATAGACCGAAAAGTCTTATAGACTGGAGCTCGGACTAAGGAGGCGAGTGAACTTGGTGGAGAGAGAGACCCAGGTGAAGCAATAGACCTGTGTGGGAAGGAATGGACTCAGAGAGAATTGTTTCAGAAGGATATAAGGTAAAGGTAGCCTAGACTGGAGTGAATAATGGTCGCCATAATGGGACAAAAGTTCCTCTATGGGGGATTGAGGGTACATCACAGCCTGAATGTTTGTGACCCTCTTAGAATGGACTTTGTATACAATGGAGTTGTAATGATGCAACGTCTTTAGAGGAAGACCAGATCCCTCAGAATTGTTGACTGGACTGAAGTGAGATGTAAATGGGAACAGACGAGAAGGAACTGTCGTATGATGTAACTGAGACGTGTCCGTGCCTAATTTTAGCAAGTGGATTGTACGAGAAGAACAGTGCCTACTATCTGTTGTGTATATCTGTTGCAAAGCTGAAGTTTAGTAAAAAATATATTTTCAGACTTTGGTCTCTCTTAATTTGCTGTCAACTGTTTGGTCCTAACCTTCCATATTTAATGGTAGCCGGTATTCTGCAGAGGTGTATCACTCAGGAAAAGAGCACCATAAAGACACTCCTAGCCAGGACACACATTTTCATGTAGAGTGTCGGGGAAATGAGTACCTTGCCCACGACTACCAACCCTGGCCATGTTACGCTTAAAAAAACAACAAATTAACAAAACAGAAAACATATCCAAACAAGTAGTCTTTACGGAAGGTTATGAGAAAGCAGTCATGGCAATATCAGAGTCACAGCCGATTATATTCACACAATTGTTCATGCATGCAGCCAGACCGGAACGTTTACCATAAGATCCGTGGCTTGAGGGTTCATGTATATTTGTTAGAAGTGCTTGTTTGGGGCGCCACTGTTCCTAATAATGTGGGACTCTTAGCTTTAAGAATTCCTTTAAATTTGCAGTGATGTTTTGTGACTGTATATCCCAACACACAAAGATAACTAAAATGGAAATGTTTACTAAGAAGATCTAACCATTTTGTTGTGTACCAAAAAGGCCTCCTATTCTTTTTTGGTAGAAATTCCTGGTAAATATGTCTCATGTGGTTGTTCCTTATGCTACTTACACCAGTACTATTCAGAAATGTATTCTAGGTTCCATTAATGCGCCTGCGCGAGCCGAGAATATGGAGATTTGCCCGGCTACGTGGATGGCATCCGAGGCGTCATCCATGTCAATCATCACAGGAGGAGGGCGTAATGAGGGACAGGAGGTGTAGATTAGGATGCCCATTGGACTGGACCGAGCAATTTACATACAGGGCGGGAGATTTTATAAAGGTATTTGTGGGGTCTACAGGGGGGTCAGGGGGTAACGTGCACCTTTATAGAATGCAGCACAGGCGCTGCTTCAGGAGCTAGTTTTAGCTTAGAAGGCCAAAATCTGGTGACAGGTTCCTTTTCAGGTTTCTGACAGGCGCCATTCACCGGCCCTCTCTGACCATTCCAGCACTTTGTGATCATTTTGTGATTTCGATTTGGCTCTTACTGCATTCAGTTACAAAGAAATCCATTAATAAGAAGAAAACAAAACATGTTCTGATTTTTTTATCATCATTATAAAATGAATAAGCTGAAAAACACAAAGATAATCTCAGTGGGCGGAACAAAGATTCTTCTGAGTGCTATCGGTGAGAATAAACTTTGTCTTCATGTTCGGTCCCTGAGCGCAGCGTTAGCGGGGAAGGTAAAACTCTTCTCTCCCACTTGACAGCTGTTAAATGTCATTGTATATTTAACACATTTATTAGCTCATTGTAGAGATAATTGGATTGCCTTCCTCTTCACCTCCGAGACTGACTACTGTGAAGCAGGTCAGCTCCCCACGTCCTCATGGTCTCAAATGAGAGCGTCCTGTCGGTGACATAAAATGGGTTAACAGAACTCAGTAAAGCCATATGTGGCACAGATACTGCCAAGTATACTGTTATCTGGAGACGTCTTCAAGTCAGACTCTACAAGTCTCAATCACTGACTCAGCCATGATGACTCATTTTCTCACCTTCTACCAGAAATTATACAGTATATGTGTTATAAAAGTGTAAATTAGAAAGATAAGAGCCCAATCCATCTAAGCTTTTGCGCCAGTAAAAAGTCATATCATTTGGCGCAACCAGTGGCTTTTGTCACGCCATTTTCACTCAGTTCTGACACTGGGTGGAACTGGAGCAGGACGGCTTCCGCTACTGCACAAATCCTGCCCCCAGAGGTGTGTGCCCCTCATCTGGCGCTCTTGATTTATGAAGAGTCATATGTTTCTTTATGAATTAGGTGTCATGAGTGGGTCATGGCTTGATGTGATCTTGGGGTGATGTAAGATCAGAAGGTCACAGCCTCTTGTTTATCGCAGATTCGCTTTAGTGTCTGCTCATCATTTACCCTCAGTTGGAGTGTATTTAATTCCATCAAGGAATTAAGGTTCATTTCTATCCTGCAGTGATCTAACAGGTAGTGATAGCCACACAATTCTGCTAAAAATATCTGCTCCTCACTCTTTCCTATGCCGGCTATAGCTCATACCTATACTGTCCACTTTGAAGGAGCCTGTCTCCTGAGAGCTGAAGTTTTGCGTCTGTTACAGCTGAGAAGTTCCTATTGGAGAAGCTATTGAGTGTTCTTTGTGTCTTTCTTCACCTTTTTGGCTTTCCTTTCTCATGTTGTCTTATTGCAGTGGCGAGACTAGCCTCTCACTGGCCTTCACTAGGGGAGTTCAATACCAGCAAGAGTCTAGGGAAGTGATCAGCACACGTAGGGAAGGACCCATCTAGGGGTGCTCGGGAGTGCAGGGATCAGCCTTAGACGAATGTTAGGAGCTGAACCCGTTCCCCTCTCCCTAGCACCAGGGCCTTCCATTGTATTGCTACGTTGGTGTTCCCTCTGTGTTGTGCTGCCCACCGGAAGTCCAAGAGTTGCTCATGACATTAGGAGTGTCTGACTCCAGTCCATCTACTTATCAATATCGGCATGAATAATGCTTATCTTGATGCTTCAGGCCCATGGCCAGTAATGTTTTACCTTCATAGATTTATTATAATGTATTGCATTAATTATGGAATTCATCCAAAAGTATATTAGTAAACCAGGTCACTACACGCGCTGCCCATTCTTGCCTCTTAGATTTGAGCCCATCAAAAAGTTAGCAGGAAAAAGAGCATGGATGTCCAACTGGAAGTTCTAAAACCACCAGCTTTATTGTTACGTTTAAGAATTCATCGTCTCCATAAAAAACTCCAATACATTTTAATCAGTTTTTATTCCTAGCTGAGTAAGGATTGATTGTTCGAAATGCGTTGGAGTTTTTATTTAGTCAATGAATTCCTAAATGTAACAATAGATTTGGAGGTTTTATAACCTAATTGGACTGTGTGCCGGATATCCCTATTTCTCATACAAACATTTAATTGAGCATCATCAGCAGAATACAGAGAACCCTCCCATGATGGGATTCAATGATTTTCCTTCTGGAAATAGAGAAGTGCTGTACTTGGCAATTCCATAGACAGTGAATGGAGCAATGGTCGATCTTGTGCACCTCTGCTTGATGCAAGACCGAGCATTTTAGAACCTGTTCTCAAGATCGTTGGTTTTCCCAATTGTAGGGCTCCCACTGATCAGCAAGTTATAACCTATGTATAGAGGATAAATTACTATCTTAGGCCTCTTTCACATGTCCGTGCAAAACACTGATGTTTTGCCTGAACCGTTTTGAAGATTCGTATGGCCATCCGTGTCCTGTTATTTTGGCACATGTGTGTTCTCCGTGTGCTATCCGTGATATCACACAGAGAGCAGGAATTTTTCACTCACCTGTCCCCGACGCTGCTGTCTACGGTGCTGCTGTCCCCGACACTGCTGTCCCCAGTGCTGCTGTCTCCAGCGCTGCTACTTCCGGGTCCACAGTGCAGTGAATATTCATGAGCATAATGAGCGGGCCCAGAAGCAAATGACAGCAGCGCCAAAGACAGCAACACTGGAGACAAGTGAGTATAGAAAATAATTTTATTTCAAAGACATGTGTTTTCTCTGGTACGTGTAACATGGATCACATCAGTGTGTGGTCCGTGTGACATCAGTGCTGCTGGAGAAAAACGTACATGTCGCTGTGTGGAGCACACGGACACGTATGTGATCCACACAGACACATGTCTGTAAGAAAACATGGAGGTGTGAGCAGATCCATTGATTTTAATCAGTCTGCGTATGTCCGTGTCTCCAGTATGTATGAAAACGGATGTCATACGTATCGGAATCACAGACGTATGTGATAAAAATGCACATTTTTCACGGTCCATATTGAAGGTGCGTATCTGTGATAGCACACAGAGATCAGGAACTTTTTAATCACCTGTCCCTGGCGCTGCTGCTGCTTCTGGGTCCACGGTGCAGTGAATATTCATGAGCATAATGAGCAGGCCTAAAAGCAAGTCACAGCAGCGCCGAAGACCGCAGCGCTGGAGACAGGCGAGTATAGAAAATCATTTTATTTCAAAGACACGTGTTTTCTCCGGTACGTGTCACACATCAGTGTGCGGTCCGTGTGACATCAGTGCTGCCGGAGAAAAAGGGACACGCGTATGCTCCACACAGACACACGTCCATGAGAAAACATAGATGTGTGTCCAAACCTATTGATTTTAATGGGTCCGTATCTCCAGTACATATGAAAATGGATGTCATACATACTGGGATCACAGACGTGTGATGAGTGACTTAGGAATATCCCACCCTGATTAACAACTGCAGCTTGTACTCAGCAGTGTGAGATTTCAGCAGTAGGGAGAAGGGACACCAAAGAGCTGCCATTTAGGCTAAATGGGCAAAGAATAAGTTAGAATTTTCAAAAAAGGATTATTTGGGCAATCTAAAATTGATTTTCAAAGTAAGTACACGAGCCTCATCCCATCTAAGATATACAATTAATATTGTATTTAGTTTACACTGTGGAAATGAGAGACGGATCCACTTTATGTATACATTTTAATGTGTTGGGATATACAGTATGAGTCATTTATAATTCTGCAGGTGCGATAGTATAGTATGCCAGCTGTATATGAAGTCATCATACCACTTACTGTATTTAGAAATTACTTATTTTAATTTACAAATGTTGTTAGCTGCTTTTAATGTATTAATTATACCGTTCTCAAGGCTCAATGTCTAAATGAGAGTTTAGTCCTAGTGGGAGTCCTTTGTTTTTCTCTATAGCTGAATATATTATTTATTCCTTAACTCCTTTGTATCTTTGTACAGATTCTTACTCGTTGGCATGTTTAGATGCAGAGAAGTTAATATCACTGCTGATTTATAAATGTTCAACAGCTGTTTTTAATGTACGGTATATATATATATATATATATATATATATATATATATATATATATATATATAGAGTGGTCATAAACATTGAAGATCTCATATAACCGTATACTATAAGAACATAGTGAAAATTTTCACTTTTTCAACTTTATTCAGATAAAATGGTGTTTTGGGTCAGTGTTTCTGAATTTTGTCTGAGAGGGGCAGATTTCAAAATTCTTTCGAATGGGAAAACGACTTCCTGTTCTTATGTTCAGACTTTTGAATGTCTTTTAAATGCTTCAGGCTTTCAAAGTCACGAAAAGTTTTAAACAAGTATTATGGTTATTCTTTAAATGTTTTCCACTAGGAAGACGCTGAATACTCAATAAGAAGCATGTTTTTGAGTGCTTTGTAGGGGTTTTTTTTCTGAAAAAAAATGTTTTCTGCATTGTTTTATAGATTTAAAAAAAGGCCAGAAAATACCAGTAAAAACCCCACCAAACTAAATGCCCATAAAAACTTGCTGTTCTTATGTTGAGATTTATGAACATCTTCCAACTTTTAAAGACACCAAGTGTTTTGAACAAGTATTCGTCCATTCTTCCGATGTTTTCCGCTAGTACGATGCTCAATATTTTATAGGTCATTGAGAAGCATCTTTTCGAGTGTTTTGTAGTTTTTTCCTGAAAGAAAGCCACGTTTTTTTTGCATTGCTTTATGGATTTCAAAAAACGTCCAGAAAATACCAGTAAAAAAATCTCCACCTAATTAAATAACCTTTAAAACTGGCTGAGAAAATACTCTAAAAAAGCTGATAGAAAAAAAAAAAAGCTCTGAAAAAGTACCCAGGAAGCAACAAAAAGACTAGAAAAAATATATATATTTCAGGATTACAAATCGCTAGAGAAAAGGAGCAATTCTTGAAGTATCTTCTGCCTGATAAAAATATGTTTTGACTGCCTGAAAAACTTGCAATCTGAACCAACATTTAAGGTATGTGCACACACAGTTTTTTGGTGCACAGCAAGTCGTTTTATATAGAAATGCCGATGTTAATTTGTTAAAAATTTTTTAGACTTTTTAAGGTGATTTGTGCCTCATAATCTGCCTGAAAAAGGTGGTGTGTGCATGTAGAGGGGAGCAGACATGGGGCCAACAGGAGTGCGTCCTCCTACTCTAGACAGAACCTGTGTTTGGGATCCGCCATAGACGGGTGTGCGACACTTACTTTGGTCTTCAGGGGAGCGTCCACCTCCCCTCAGCCTGTCACCATCATAGACGTGGCAGAGCAACACATCACAGAGAGAGTCTCTTTACAAAACAACATAGAACGGTTTATTTCTTGTTCAACTTTTTCGACAGCTATGGCCATTGCTATCCAGTTCTGCTGCCGCTGTTCCCTGGGGTACTTTTTTCTGGCCTAGCCCGCTGCCTGGGAATTAGCCTTCCAGCTGTGGAGCCTACACCTATTTAAACTCATTCTTGTCTCCGCAGCTACTTGTGTCTGTCCAAACGCTGCCTCAGACAGGTTCACTCAGCCCATCCTGAGGTGAGCTGTAGGCTCCGGACACTTAAAGGATACCTCCAGGTTCCTCGATGGGCTCAAGTTACCAAGCACCATCCACACACCAGGAACCCCACTGCAACATTGACTTCTCCCAGGCCTGTCTCACCAGCCAACCCCTTGGCTCTCTGTCACTCTTTCCATCCTGTCTCTCCTTTAACCTTGGCATCCAAAGAGTACCTGCTACATTCACTTACTAAACCTTTGCTGACTCTATTTCTTATTGAGCTAACATTCTTATACTTTACATTACATAGCTAACACATTAATGACATACAACAGCTTATACTTTACATTACTATAAAATTCACATTATAGTAAAATGCAATCTTCCATAAAAACACTGTAAACTTCCAGCCCCTAGATGGCGCTGACAGCAGCACTGCGCCGGCACAGCAACACATTCGTTTTCTAAAACACAACTATTATGGTACACGCAATATAAAATACATCAGGTAATATATATATATATATATATATATATATATATAAAAACACCATAGGAGTGGGGTAATCGGGCCACCTCCTACATGCACAAGCCAGTTTCTGCTCCGAAAACTCATCAAAAAGATTTTGTGTGCACAAAGCTTAAAGATAGTACTCTCTTTGCCTTTAAAACACCAGTGCACCTGCTGAGATTTTATGAGGGGAAGCCACTTGAAAGAAAAGCGATCAGTCCTTTTCCTAAAATGGCTTTGCTAGCAATTTTACCGCCAATTTTGTTGAGGCTCTGCCACAAGTGTTGTTCTTCTGTATGTAAGCTAATAACTAGTGAAGAGTGAACAACATGCTACTTCTTTTAACAAATCCTGAAGCGCTTAAAAGAAACAACAAAAGACTGACCCCATATTGATATATGTGTCACTATCCTGGCATATATGTCCCCATCCTGGTATATATTGTGCCCCTCCTGGTATCCACTGTCCCCCTCCTGGGGGTCTCCTGGTATATACTGTCCCTTACCTGGGGCTCTCCTTGTATCTACTGTCCCGATCCTGTGGCCCTTCTGGTGTATACTGTCCCCCTGCTGGGCCCCTCCTCGTATCCACTGTCCCCCTCCTGGGGCTCTCCTGGTATATACTGTCCCTTGCATGGGGCTCTCCTTGTATCTACTGTCCCGATTCTGGGGCCCTTCTGGTATATACTGTCCCCCTGATGGGCCCCTCCTGGAATATACTGTCCTCCTCCTAGTATTTACTGTCCCCTTCCAGGTATCTATTGTCCCACTCCTGGTACATATGTCCCCATCCTGGTAAATATGTCTCCATTCTATCTAATACAAAGAAACAACATTATACTCACCGTCCCTGGCTCCCACATTGTGCAGCATTCTCCTGTGTAGCTAGTGTACAGTGGCTGGCAGCTTTCATCAGTGTCTGTGTTATTGCAATGCATGACGTCATTGCATGCGCCGCCCTCAGTCACTGGAATACAGATGAAAGCTGCCAGCCTATGTTTGGCCGGCTGCATGTATCGCAGTACAGGGACCCATTGGGTCTGTGCACCGCGATGCATTTCAGCTGGATGTGCAGCCTTGGACGCACATCCAGCTGAAGCAGGGGCTGGGATAGTGGGCCCCCTACACCTCAGGGCCCAGTTGCAGTTGTGATCCCTCCGGCCGCAATCATTTCACCCCTGCCTCTGAGTATTTGCAACCAAGTCTTTTTACAAAGTTGTACATTGGAGACCGATTGGAGCAGATTGCGAGTTTTTTTGCACTTCACAGGTCAATTTAGTAGATTGTAATAGTCCACGAATCTCTCTGCATAAAAGTCTGAAACAAATATATAGACGATCACTGGACATTTACACACTCAGTGAACAGGTCTGGATAACGTATCTCCTGCCATAGTATGACTATTGTTTTTCATTTGTAGCCACGTGGATGTGAGAACTCTGCCATGCTTAATAAGGAAATGTTTATAGTAACCTGTCGGAGAAGTATGTGCGGCGTTCTTGTTAATGGGACGGTTCTGCAAGGTCATTGTGATTTTTTCCTATGATTTTGTGCCAGTAACAGGTGTCTGAGGGTTCAGAGATACTCATGTTATAATAGCACTATAAGCTATGGGAAGTAAAACGGATTTTTACTCCACTAAGTGATGCTTTTGCTGTAATATTAATAAACATCACAAAAGATTCAATTTTTATGAATAATACATGATTTCTAAAAAAAACCAAAAAAATCATTAGCCCCGAGTCCGACCTATTAAGACTTCCTTGCAGAAAACTAGTCCCATTTTCCATAGTTAGCAGTTAGGTCCATGATTTCTGTTTATATATTTATCGCATATAATGTATACTTACCCTTATTAATTAGCCAGCACACAAACTGACCTTAAGGACAGTCATATCTGTACATTGTGCGATTTATTTCTCCCACAGATTACAGCTGATCTTTAATGGTTCTATGATCCCACCCCAATCTCAGCAAATTCCACCAATTTGGTATAAATGTACAGTTAGGTCCAGAAATATTTGGACAGTGACACAAGTTTTGTTATTTTAGCTGTTTACAAAAACATGTTCAGAAATACAATTATATATATAATATGGGCTGAAAGTGCATCCTCCCAGCTGCAATATGAGAGTTTTCACATCCAAATCGGAGAAAGGGTTTAGGAATCATAGCTCTGTAATGCATAGCCTCCTCTTTTTCAAGGGATCAAAAGTAATTGGACAAGGGACTCTAAGGGCTGCAATTAACTCTGAAGGCGTCTCCCTCGTTAACCTGTAATCAATGAAGTAGTTAAAAGGTCTGGGGTTGATTACAGGTGTGTGGTTTTGCATTTGGAAGCTGTTGCTGTGACCAGACAACATGCGGTCTAAGGAACTCTCAATTGAGGTGAAGCAGAACATCCTGAGGCTGAAAAAAAAGAAAAAATCCATCAGAGAGATAGCAGACATGCTTGGAGTAGCAAAATCAACAGTCGGGTACATTCTGAGAAAAAAGGAATTGACTGGTGAGCTTGGGAACTCAAAAAGGCCTGGGCGTCCACGGATGCCAACAGTGGTGGATGATCGCCGCATACTTTCTTTGGTGAAGAAGAACCCGTTCACAACATCAACTGAAGTCCAGAACACTCTCAGTGAAGTAGGTGTATCTGTCTCTAAGTCAACAGTAAAGAGAAGACTCCATGAAAGTAAATACAAAGGGTTCACATCTAGATGCAAACCATTCATCAATTCCAAAAATAGACAGGCCAGAGTTACATTTGCTGAAAAACACCTCATGAAGCCAGCTCAGTTCTGGAAAAGTATTCTATGGACAGATGAGACAAAGATCAACCTGTACCAGAAAAAGGTTTGGAGAAGAAAGGGAACGGCACATGATCCAAGGCACACCATATCCTCTGTAAAACATGGTGGAGGCAACGTGATGGCATGGGCATGCATGGCTTTCAATGGCACTGGGTCACTTGTGTTTATTGATGACATAACAGCAGACAAGAGTAGCCGGATGAATTCTGAAGTGTACCGGGATATACTTTCAGCCCAGATTCAGCCAAATGCCGCAAAGTTGATCGGGTTAGGGTTAACCCTAACCCTAACCCTAACCCTAACCCAAGCATACAGCCAAAGCTACCCAGGAGTTCATGAGTGCAAAAAAGTGGAACATTCTGCAATGGCCAAGTCAATCACCAGATCTTAACCCAATTGAGCATGCATTTCACTTGCTCAAATCCTGACTTAAGACGGAAAGACCCACAAACAAGCAAGACCTGAAGGCTGCGGCTGTAAAGGCCTGGCAAAGCATTAAGAAGGAGGAAACCCAGCGTTTGGTGATGTCCATGGGTTCCAGACTTAAGGCAGTGATTGCCTCCAAAGGATTCGCAACAAAATATTGAAAATAAAAATATTTTGTTTGGGTTTGATTTATTTGTCCAATTACTTTTGACCTCCTAAAATGTGGAGTGTTTGTAAAGAAATGTGTACAATTCCTACAATTTCTATCAGATATTTTTGTTCAAACCTTCAAATTAAACGTTACAATCTGCACTTGAATTCTGTTGTAGAGGTTTCATTTCAAATCCAATGTGGTGGCATGTAGAGCCCAACTCGCGAAAATTGTGTCACTGTCCAAATATTTCTGGACCTAACTGTATATATCTGTGCCCATTAGTGCAACTGTGCAGCTTCACAGGAGCCCAAGATGCAAGATGGCCCATTACCACCTCCAGAGCAGGTGGAATTATGCATTTTTATGAGCTGCAGTGATGGAAAATGCTATGGCTCACTGCAGCCTCAGGGACACACAGTCAGAAGCAGTGATGTCAGTGAGTTCACCAGAGTTGACAGCCAGGTTCCCACCTTACCAAGTGTGACCACCGGTGAACTCATTACTGGATTGTTGAACTGCCGGATTGCATGACATGGTGGCAGAACAGTCCAGCAATCCGGCAGTGAGTTCAGCTGAGCTCACAGAGGGTAGCCTGGGAAACTCCAGCTGTGACCTCTGGTGACCTCACTGACTCACCGCTTCTAACAGCCGGGCTTCCTCAGAGCCCTCAGTGTGTTCCAGAGGCTGCAGTAAGTGGTCATGTTTTCTGTCACTGCAGCCTCTGGATGTAGCAAAGCCAAGGATTGTCATGGCATGTCGTGTGGAAAACATTAGACCTGCAAGGATGTTTTGCGGGTTAATGAAGGTGTGAAACCAGGTGTGTGTTTTTTATTTACAATAAAGGATTTTTCTGTAAATAAGACTTTATGACATTGTATTGTGTTGAAACGCGTTGGATGGATTAGGATGAATTAGGATGAATTATACCCTTTATCTGCTGGATACCATCTGTGACGAATTTTAATGTCAGCAATAAAGAAGAATTTTTTTTAAGAAAAAATGCCTGTGATTCGCTGGATAATTTGCTATTCTATATGAATGATTAACTTAGGGCTTGATGGCAGATGTGATTTTTGACAAATCACAGCTGTCATCAACCCCATAAATTACCCCAATTACCACTGCACCAGGGCAATCGGGATGAGCTGGATAAAGGGCCAGAATTGGCTCATCTAATGGATGCACCAATTCTGGGGCAGCTGCAAGCTGTTATTTTCAGGCTGGGAGGGGCCAAATAAGCTTGTCCCTTCCCACCCTGATAATACCAACTTACAGCTATAAGTTTTACCTTGGCTGGCTATAAAAAAAAAATAAGAGGGACTCAACGCCATTTTTTTTTAAATTATTTTTTAAAATAATTTTAAAAAACGGTGTGGGATTCCCTCTACTTTTGATAACCAGCCATAGTAAAGCAGACTACTGGGGGTTTCACCACACAGCCATTGGTTTTACTCATGCTGGCTATCAAAAATAGGGAGGGTGCTGGCATTCTTTTGTTTTTCTTCTTTTTTTTTTCTTAGTGGTGCACCGGGTCGGTTCTCCGGTGTCGGTACCAGCGGGCTCCTACCCTGTCCCGGTCCACCTCGGATCTCCGGCAGCCATCTTCCTGTCTCCTGACAGACACAGACCACCGTCTGCCACCTAGCCAGTATGCTGGGGCTCCAATCCCAACGCCAGTTACTTCGAGCTCAACTCAACTCCACAGAACTCTGACTTCCAACTAAACTGTCTTTTTCACGCCCCGGATTCTCTAGACCCCTAGGTGGGCATTTTCCTTCCGCCTGGTCCCGCCCACTGGTGTGCCTTTCCTATCCTGGGGGGTGGGTGACTAGGATTTTGTTGGCTCGGTGTAACCCTGTGAGGGAAGGTGTTATGTGGGGGCCTATTTTATGTGTGACCACCAGGCGGCGCCAGGGCGTCACACAAGCCCCAAACTTTACAGTTTGGGTTTGCTCATCCCAGCTCAAGAGTTTGAACCTGAGAGAAATAGATACTTATATATTCTGCTTAGTGTCTCATTAAATGTGATTCCTGGTGATCTTCATAAACTGATGTTTTTATTGAGATTTAAGACAAGCTGAAGGACATGTGCCTTACAGGACGTGAAGTGAGGGCCAGTATGAAGATTTTGAAAGAGGACATGCTGAAAGAGGATCCAGGGACATCCGCTTATGGAAGTGGATTGTCCACACCAGAGCAGTGGCAGAGTGTAACCGAATATGTCCAAGACTCGATCCTCTCATGATGGCAGAAGATTACCGTAAAGAGCACTGCTGAAAAATGGAGTAGGACGGTGCTTAGCCTGTGAGGTGTTGGACGTCACTGAGGAGGCAAGGCAAAGTCATCAGTGATATTGCTCATCTGCTGGATGGGCCCCGTATCCATCCTTATTAGAGATGAGCAGTACCAAACACAGACTTTACAAAAAAATCAGTGTTTTCGAGTTTGGAGTTTGGGTGGTTCACATATGCAAACCACTAGAGCGAGTGCGAGCCACGTGCAGTGTTTGAATGGCTCAGACTGGGGGTAAAATCAGCATTATCAGATGCAGCGTGCACAAAAAGAAAGAAAGAACAAACCCCGCACTCCCTCCTCCCTGTTTGTTTGTGGCTGGCTGCATGTGGGCGGGCGTTCGGGTCCACAACAGAACTTTATCTAAAGTCCGGCTGAACACACAGAACCCAAACATCCATGGGTTCACTAATCTGTAATCCTCGTTCATTGTGTTTGTGTGAAGCAAGCCCCGGTCAGTAAGACAAGTAAGGCCCACTGCACCTGTAGAGTGGACAACCGTGCACACAACTCACTACAGATCGGCGCCAAATGTACTTGAGACTGAATTACAGCTGATAGTTAGACGGGAACATTAATTCTTTTGTGTCACAGCAACTACTTAAGTCAACATATGGATCTTCTGGCTGCACTGAAGAACTTTATATGTGTCTGGTTAATTAGGGTCTTATTCTCACCTTGGTGCCTACACCGCACGCTACAGACGTCAGACCGTACTTGAACTCTGTCCAGGAAAGAAAGTGTGTCACCCTGGACAAGCCAGGGGCCACAGGTAACAACACACACACACCCCCACCCCCAGCAGTTCACAGCAGACATCCCCAGTGAGACCTGATTTCTTCCTCGGGTTCAGACAGACACACCAGGTGGGCGGAGTCAGGCAGATGGGCACGCCCACCGAGGAGTTTAGCTGGCCTGAGGCAGGAAACAAGCCCAGACAAGTCCAGTAGAGGAAGAGAGAGGAGGTCTGCAGAGAGGCAGACGCAGACTGGGGCCTAGGTTGGAGCCTTGCGCCATCGTGCAGCAGAGAGGCAGACGGTAGTGGCCGTCTGTGTGAGCCGGGAAGACAGTCTGGTGGAACCGGAGGTAGCCGGGGCTGGGCGGTGGCCTACCGGTACTGAACCGGGGAGCCAGCTGGAAACCGGAGGGCAGGAGGAGTGTACGGAAGGTGCAGGAAAGGACTTACATTACCAACCTGGGGTCAGGGGAAAAACACCGCAGCCGTCTGTGGGACCCGTCCATTCAGCCGTTTGTTTCATCAGAGACTTCGTGTGTGTTACTGGCTGAGTGAGTACCACCGTGCCGTGCGGCACAGCGCTGCCCCCGTGACCCTGCACCTCACCAGGCCCTGTAACCCGCCTGCCATCCACCCCTACCCCCATCACCGGGCCCCGGGACAACTAACCCCCTACCCACGGAGGGGAGAACTAACAACAAAGCTGCTCCCTGTCACCGCTCCCGGGATCCCCGTCTAGAGCAGTGGTGTCACCAATATCACCACAACCGTGGGTGGCGTCACGGACAATAATCACAACCCCCACCATCAAAATCCCCTTTTCACTCACGGGCGAGTAGCGCTGCTCGAGTCCCCGGGATCCGGCCCACCGCTCGAGCCACCACCGAGCAGCAGCGGCAGCCGCAGCAGCGGCCGGACCCGAGCAGTGGGAGAGCGCAGCGTCCCCTCCTCCGCCCGCGACAAAAGTCTCTGAGGACCACCTTAATATGGGACAACTGTGTAGGTGCAGTAGACTCCTCTGGCTGAAGAACTGTAGCTGTCGGTTAAGCACTTAATTATATTTGGTATCGTTGAGGACGGACTATTCCTGTGAGTTCATTTCAATAACTTTAGGACAGAAGGCGGGGGATTCAGTTGGAAAGTAGGACTAGTTTATTATAAACTGTTGTGCTGATACGCAGGCGGACGGTGTTTTATAGCTACATAATTGTTCCTGTTTCTAGGGTGCCAGCAGGTCATAGGTGGCCAGTTTAGACGGGCAGCTCACGGGTAAATTCTGAGAGATAAATGTAAGTGCATGTTGTTGGAGAGCCACGCTGTTCAGCACAATGGTCTCAGTCTCCGGTTCAGTGTCTGTGTAAGGTTTCTAGTATCTCACTTATTTGTTAACTGAGCATTTGCATAATGCTTCGCTGTATCCTAGTGACCACATCCGGTCCACGGTTTACACATTTTACAACCGAAGATCCCATTGTTCTATATGAGAAGACCAGTACCCATCATAGTTGTGGCCACTATTGGAAATTTTGCATTGGGGACCCACAAGCTTCACAGTATGCCACAGGTGATAACTTGTAATAACAGAAATACAGCTTTAAAGGACCAACCAGCAGGATTTTCATATATACAGTAAGTAAAGCCGGGGCTATACTGGCGCTACAATGCTGAATGTAAGCAGAGCTTTTGTTCTGATATTGGAGGTTTTACTTCAGAAATATGTGCAAGTTCCAGCAATGCACTGCTGTGTGATTGACAGGTGCAACAGGAAGGGAATATGTGGGTCGGTTCTTGCTGTCTATTCCTGCCTCTGTCTGCTGCCTGGCCTTCCTCCTCCTGTCATCATCATAGACGTTAATTCCAGCACAGGCAGACCGACAGGGGCAGGAATAGACAGCAAGAACCGACCCACATATTCTCTTCCTGTTGCACCTGTCAATCACACAGCAATGCATTGCTGGAACTTTACTTGCACATATTTCTGAAATAAAACATCTAATCTCAGAACAGAAGCTATGCTTACATTCAGCATCCTAGGGCCAGCATAGCACCGGCTTTACTTTATATGTGAAAATCCTGCTGGATGGTTCCCTTTAATACAAGGAAAGTAGAGTAATATTGTTCCGTGTTGTGTGCAAATGATGGAAAATGGAAAATGGGCATATGCTTTATCTGTCTAGGCAGGAAGGGCTTACTGTCTTTTATTTATGTATTGAATGGGGATTATACTTTTTATGAGAGATTGCTACTTTGTAGAGACATTTTGTAGAAAATCTAGCAAGATGTGGGTGTTTGGTAGAAGGAAGCTGGCAATTAATTAGAAAATGTTAATGTTCTTGTTGCAAAACTAAATTAATGGTTTCTTTTATGTTAATAAATCTAATAATTACTAATGTGAAAATATTTTTATACTAATATATCAATGTTTATATAGCATAGAGGAAAGAAAGGACCCTTATTAAAGCCTGGCTCATACATACAGGTCCTGGATGCTGGCTTTAGCGATGACGCCTCTGTTTTCCATAACCTGAACAATTCGGTCTGGTCACTTATTTCTAACAACTTGATCAGTATTTTAGAGAATATGTGATTTATAGCACAAGCTGCCAATTTCTTTATGTTAAAATTAGGTTATTTTACCCATGAAAAGTCACTTCTTAGTCGTGGTTATCTCCGTTCTCTCAACTTGAAGTCCACTGCCTGTTGTCAAGTGTAATCTATCTCCAGCAACAGTGACAGTTTACAAAAAGTAGGGCAGTTCTTTGTCTGTGTGCTCCTGCTCTCCTGTCTGTAAAGGCCGCTTTACACGCTGCGACATCGCTAAAGCGATGTCGTGGGGGTCATGGAATTCGTGACGCACATCCGGCCGCGTTAGTGATGTCGTTGCGTGTGACATCTACGCGCGATCGAAAATCGCCGCAAACACGTGCAAAATCGCTAATCGTTGACATGCTCCGCTATTAGTATAGAGATCCAGCTCACCCACATCTGACTTCACCGTGCTTCAGACTCGGATTCGGCCCTGCCCTGGCCGCACAGCAATGATAAATGCGGAAGATAATCCAGCTGAGTGCTCACGGTGATTTATTCAGTGCAGTACAGACAATGCACAGAGACATTAACACGTTTCTGGCTTGACGAACCTTAATCATAACATAAGAGCGTCAAGCCAGAAACGCGTTAATGTCTCTGTGCATTGTCTGTACTGCACTGAATAAATCACCGTGAGCACTCAGCTGGATTATCTTCCTCATTTATCAATGCTCCCCTATTCCCAATTATCGTTGCTGCTGCAGGTACGATGTTTTTCGTCGTTCCTGCGGCAGCACACATCGCTATGTGTGACACCACAGGAACGAGGAACCTCCCCTTACCTGCAGCCGCCGGCAATGAGGAAGGAAAGAGGTGGGCGGGATGTTACGTCTCGCTCATCTCCGCCCCTCCGCTTCTATTGGGCGACCGCTTAGTGACATTGCTGTGACGCCGAATGAACCACCCCCTTAGAAAGGAGGCGGTTCGCTGGTAACAGCGACGTTGCTAGGCAGGTAAGTAGTGTGACGTCTCCGGGCGATTTTGTGCGTCACGGGCAACGATTTGCCTGTGACGCACAAACGATGGGGGTGGGTACGCACGCTAGTGATCTCGCTAGCGAGATCACAGCGTGTAAAGTGGCCTTTAGGCTGGTTACAAGCATAACATAGAGCAGATCTTTATGTCATGCGGTGTCCGGATCTGCACACGTGGAGTACTACTACAGAAGTAGTTCACATTGCAGAGTTCGACAGGCAACCTGGTCTGTCTTAAGTGCTCAGCTTTGCTGGGTGTCGGCTGAGTTGTTTCACTGCTCCCAGCGATGCAGGAGTTAATCCTTTTTTGAATCAGTGTGCAACCCTTCTGATAGCCGGGTTGCAGATAGCATCCACAGCTGCTCCCTTCCTAAGGCTGGGGAGTGTAGTTGGAGATCGCTGAACATAGCATCAGTGATCCCGGTCTCAGTGGTTGTCAGTTCATGGTTAACAACAGTTGCTTTTCTGCATGGTGTGAACGTTTCCAAGTTGTGAGTTTATTCCCGATCATTTTCTTTATTCCCCTGTACATGTATTGTCTCTCTTTTGTGTTTGAGTGCAGTGTGTACGAGGTTTCATTCTTCCTTGTCTGTGTCATTTGTCTGGGGTTTTATTACTGTGCTTTTGGCCCGCCTCAAGGGTGAGGGAGAGGAGGAGTAAGATCAAGACTTGGACAGGAGTCAGGGTCATGCTGGGGGCTCAGACCTTGCTACCATCAAGCCTGCTTCTGAAATAAGGGACAGCACAGGGTCTCAAGTCTGAGGGCCAGCCTAGGAGCCCCTGTGCAGTCATTTCATGCCCTGTGACAAATACTATTAAACCGTGTCTTTTCTGTAGGGTTTTGTTACTTGGTGGGGGGTGCTTGTGATTCAGCAGCTGTGCCGGGGCTGTGGCGGCTGGTGCTGGCACTGCGGGGCGGGAGGTGAGGACTTCGAATAATGGCGCCCGGAGTCAGAGCATGCTCAGATGGAGCTCTCGGCTCAAGATCTCCATCTGCACACGTGCCACCTCCGGCAGCAGACTTAAGGAAAATGGCACCTGGAGGTGGCGCTTGCGCAGATGAGATATCGGATTGCTATTGAGCTGAGAGCTCAATCAGCACACGCACTTACTCCGGGCACCATTTCTTTCAAGCTCTCACCATCTGCAGCCCCAGCAGCCGTCGTAGTCCCAGCCCCAGCACATCCCACAGTTTTTGGGACAGCATCTGGGACACCCACCGCCCACAACATGGCCCTGCTCCACCACCACCGCCCCTGCCTCCTGTTATCCTGCTGCACCACCGGATTAAAAGATGGATCCCATTTTTTTCACCCTTTTTTTTCTCTGAATTTGGGGTGCATCTTATAATCCGGTGCGTCTTATACATCGAAAAATACGGCATTTTGCAAACCCTAACACTTTTCCAAATCCAGCCCTTTATGAACTCAATCAGCTCTTGATACTGGAAAGGATCCATCCTATAACCAGAATAGAGAATGGGTGTAATGGCTCCATAAATACTGTACAAGGACACGTAGTGTACTTACAGATTGGCATAAATCGTCACAGCTTGTGCCACCGTGTCCGTAACTATGGTCTGTTTTACTGCTCTGGACAATCAGTCTTCATTTTTGCATAAACACTATTGGCAATGTGTGTCTGTGCTCCTCGTAGTGGCAGAAGGCGCTCAGGGAGGCGACTTCTCATCCGTGCCCATATGTTATTATAACTTCCCATACATCTTACTCTGTGATTGCTGCGTGACCCACAATCTGCACGCTGCTGGAGAGGTAACGTAAGTAATGGACAATATTGTATGCATTCTGTGTGGCTGATGGGATTCCTGGAGGGATCATTGTCTTCTTCCCCCTTGGATTTGCCATGATCCGGGTAAGAGATGTAACACAGCAGAGAAGGACATGGACGCTTCTTTTACTTTTCTTATGGAGCTTGGGTTGTCTTACTATAAAACTGCTTTCAGGATGCTACAAATGATGACTATGGGAAGAGTTTCCAAACAGTGACATTATTCAGATCCTTCTTCACTTATTGCATTGTGACTATAGACTTTTGTGCTTCACACAAGGACGGAGAGTTGACTAGAACACGGAGAGTTGATTTGAACAGTAGGGTTTTATTGCAATAGTGGCTGATATATAATTGCCTGGGTGCATATTATGTATTTCTCTCTAATTATGTATGAAAGGGTCTGTGCAGCTTGTACATATGGGGGCTTAACAATGGTGTTTCACCAATTTTGTAAAACATTTTAATGAGACTTCTACCCATAACTCTGTGGCTATGGACAATCAGTGCTTGACTCATAAAGCAGAAAATACGGACTTAATGTGTGAACTGAAAACACTGCCTTTCTATACATTGCTGTATGGCTGAATGGAAGCAAACACATTGTACCCGTGCCCATTTCCCATTTTTCAGAAGTTTACACCATGCAGATTCATGACAAAGATTGGACAAAATAAATCTTAATGGAATCTATCACCCCCTTTGACTGTTTTAAGCTCTTACTTTGGGCATACAGGTAATAGGATGTTGAAAGCAGTGTTACCTGTATGCTTCATCGAAGCTTTGTTCCAAAAATATTACTTTAGATTGCCATATGTAAATTAGCCTTCCAGGCTCCTGGGCGTTGTGCTTCGGAGACTGGGCGGTTGCTTCCCTGTAAGAAATCCTTGCCTCCGCGCTGCATTATCCTTCCTACCACCTCCTGTCAACGTCACAGTCACAGCTGGCAAATCCCGCGCAAGCGCAGTAGAGTGATCTTCAGCTTGTGTTCATTGACCCCCATTGAATCGACTGCGCATGCGCTGGTGAGTCAGCTCCACTTCCGTTATCGGTGCTCTGTTCTAATTTGTCCTCCCTGAGAAAGTGATTACCGATCCATGCAGAAGACGCTTGACCCAAACATGACAGCAGACCCCTAAGCCAATATAAGTCTATTGCGACCCGAACTTCTGTCCTGTAAAATGGCTGTAAAATGCTCATAGTGAGGGCTAGGGGGCTGTAAAATGAAGCAAAATGGGGGTTATTGCCCTGCAAACAAATGTGGATAGGAAATAAATGATGTGAGCCTATTTGTGATAACCAGTGCAGGTAAAGCAGACAGCAGGAGTTGCAACCCTCAGCTATCAGCTTTACCTTGGCTGTTTATCAAAAATAGATGGGATCCCATGCTATTTTTTTAAATTATTTAAATTAACAATTGAAAAAAATGGTGTGGGCTCTACCCTATAGTTGATAACCAGCCAAGGTAAAACAGACAGTTGGGGGCTGGTATTATCAAGCTGGGATGGCCCATGATTATTTGGCCCTTCCCAGCCTAAAAATAGCAGCCCACAACCACCCTAAAACTGGCGCAGCTATTAGATGTGCCAATTCTGGCACTTTGTTCAGCTCTTGCTGATTGCCCTGGTGTGGTGGCAATTGGGGTAATAATTTTGGGGTTGATGTCAGCTGTGAATTGACAGCTGGGATCAAGCCCAGGTCTTAGTTATTGATAGGTGTCTTATCAGACACCCCTATTACTAAACAAGTAAGTATAGAGTTAAAAAACCACACACAGGAAAAAAATTGTTTTTTTGAATAAAAATTCCTCCACACTCCCTCGTTCACCAACTTATTGAATAAAAAAAAATCTTCGAAGTTCGACGTAATGCAATGGTGAATGAATACTCCCCCACACTCCCTCGTTCACCATTAATTAAAAAAACATCCTGGAAGTTTGGATGTAATCCTAAGACTATTGTCCCACAATGTCCATTGGAACTTTCAGGATTTCTTTTTAATTAATAAATTGGTAAAAGAGGGACTATGGAGGAGTCTTCATTCACCTCTGCATTAAGACAAAACGTCTAAGATTTTTTTTATTCAATAAATTGGTGACGAGGGTGTGTGGGGAAGTGTTTATTCAAATAAAAACATTTTTCTGGGTTTTTTTTAACTCTACACTTACTAGTTAGTAACGGAGGTGTGTGATAAATGCCTATTCATTACTAACCCCTGGCCTTGATGTCATCTGTCAATTCATAGCTGACATCAATCTAAAAAAAGGTTACTCCAATTTGCCACCCCAACAGGAAAATTGGGAAGATCCAGGCAATGTGTCAGAAATGGCCCATTTAATGGATGTTCCACTTCTTGGGTGGCTGTGGGCTGCTTATTTTTAGGCTGGGAGGAGTCAAATAACTATGGGCCTTCCCAGCCTGATAATACCAACCCCCCCAGTAGTCTACTTTATTTTTGGTTAGTTATCAAAAATAGGGAGAACCCCCACTGGTTTTTTTAATTATTTATTTAAGTAGTTTAAAAATGGAGTGGGATCCCCTCGATGTTTGATAATCAGCCAAGATAAGTTGACAGATGAGGGTTGCAGCCCCCAGCTGTCTGTTTTACCTGGACTGGTTATGAAACATAGGCTGGAGTTCACGTGATTTTGTTTTCTTTTCTTTATTGTCCACATCAGCATATGTACCGCCCTGAGAGGGGCCCGGCCGCTTCCTCCGCTTGCTCGGGCCGAGCCGCTCGAGGTCCGGGCTCGGGTTGTCAGTGGCACGAGCGCCTCCGGACCGGGGGCCACGTCACTCTTGTTAAAGGGGGGTAAGCGGTGGGAGGATGGTGGTGGTGTAACGGGTCGCGACGCCACCCACGGGTCGTGGTGACGGGAGAAGCACCACTGCTGCGGCTGAAGTGATGGCGGGCTCGTCCGGGATCGGTGTTGCGGCCGCAGCTGAGTTGTTAGCCCCTCCGTGGGTAGGGGCGGTGTGTCCCGGGCCCGGTGGGGGAAGGTAAGGCTGGTGGTTGTTGTAGTCGGGGTGCAGGGCGCCGTGCCGCGGTGTAGTGTGTCGTGCCCGGATGGCACTGGTGTACTCACGATTAATTCACACTGAGTCACTGGTAAACCAAAGTTCGGTAGTGGTCGGTCCCCGCGGCCGGCTGCTGATGTCCCCTGTGGGGTTGATGGTGGCCCCTTTTCCCATGCACCTCTGGATGTTTGTGTTTCGGCCTCCCTGCCTAAGCAGTGGTAGCCCGCTCCCCGGCGTTGAGCTGCCGGAGGAGCCCTCGGTTGCCCGCAGGCGCTGGCCCGTCGGGTGTTTGGTCCTTGGCGGTGGCGCTCACCCGGTCTCGGTGGGCTTTTGCCTTCTTTCGGGACTTTGGTTGTGGATGAACCCGTGAGGTCCGGCCAGCAATTAGTCAATTCGCCTATACTCAGTGGCTTCTAAGCTAGGATGGGGTCTGAGTACCCTTCTGTTTGGTGCTCCGGTACACGTTTGACTCCCCGGTTCGGGACCGGCGGCTCCAACCCAAGCCAGGTCCGTACGTTTCCATCGGTTGCTGTACCGGTAGTCATGCAGACGGCCACGCCTGCCTTCCTGACGTTTTCCAAGGGGCCCAGGCTCCTACCCGGGTCCCTGACAGCTGCTCTACTACCACTTCACTCTCCCCTCAAAACTCCTCTCCAAACTCAACTCTCAACTCGACTCAACTCAACTCCACTGTTTGAACTTCCTGCCCCAGGACAGTAGTCTCCTCGGTGGGCGTGTCTTTCCGCCTGACTCCGCCCACCTGGTGTGCTCTACTAGCCCTGGGGGAGGCATCAGGTCTCCCTATCGGGTGACATGTGTGTGACCTCACAGGGGATGGGGGTGTGTGTGTATGTGGCTGGTGTAATTACCTGTGACCCCTGGGGTCCAGGGCGTCACACATACAGGCATCTTTGCCATGCAATAATGCTTGTTGATTGGCTGTGCTGCAGCCTTTCAACAAACTTTATTCATATACGAAGAGTATGCTTGCCAGTTTTAATGAATCGGGCCTAGATTTACACAGTGTTGTTTTTATATTGCTTACAGTGTTGAGATTTGTACTTTTCCTGGAAAGTCCATATTCTCTAGGTGTGTAATGAGCAGTTCCATTATCACTACTTGTGTGTACTGCCTTTAGATGTGGCCTCTGGTGTTAAGTATAGCACTCAAACATTTTACAACTGCCTTTTTTCTTTTATTGAAGGTCACGTTTAAATTTACTGCACGTAAAATAATGTTTAGATGTTTGTTCCCTTATCATTGACCTTTTTGCTCAATTTGACTTAACTACGTCTTCTGACTCCACAGCTCCTGGTGCCTCCCACCATCTACAGCCGCCTGTATCGTATCACTGGCATTACAGCTGTTTTTGTTGTACTTCATGTCATTTTCACTGAAAATTTGCTATGAACATAGAAACAAGATATTATTAAAGCTGTTGCTATTGTGTGACAGCTAAATGTGTGACACGTCCCATTGTGCTACCTGAACTCCTACTGACTGTATGGGTTATACATAGCATGGTCACGGGTCTTTGAGTCAGATTTGATATTTTTTAATACGTACACTGTGTGCAGAATTATTAGGCAAGTTGTATTTTAGAGGGTTTTTTTATTATTGATCAACAACTATGTTCTTAATCAACCCAAAAGACTCATAAATATCAAAGCTTAATATTTTTGGCAGTTGGAGGGGTTTTTAGATTTGGCTATCTTAGGAGGATCTGTTTGTGCAGGTGACTATTACTGTGCAGAATTATTAGGCAACTTAATAAAAACCAAATCTATTCCCATCACTTGTTTATTGTCACCAGGTAAACCAATATAACTGCACAAAATATAGAAATAAACATTTCTGACATGCAAAAACAAAACCCCAAAAAATGAGTGCCCAATATATATATATATAGCCCCCTTTCTTCCTGATGACACTCAGCAGCCGACCATCCATAGATTCTGTCATTGCTTGATCTGTTTCTGCTCAACATAGAGTGCAGCAGCCACCACACCCTGCAGACACTATTCCCAGAGGTGTACTGTTTTCCCTCCCTGTAGAGCTCACATTTTATGAGGGACCACAGGTTCTCTATGGGGTTCAGATCAGGTGAACAAGGGGGCCATGTCATTATTTTCTCATCTTTTAGACCTTTACTGGCCAGCCACGCTGTGGAGTAGTTGGATGCATGTGATGGAGCATTGTCCTGCATGAAAATCATGTTTTTCTTGAACGATACCGACTTCTTCCTGTACCACTGCTTGAAGAAGTTGTCTTCCAGAAACTGGCAGTAGGTCTGGGAGTTGAGATTCACTCCATCCTCAACCCGATGGTTGATGATACCAGCTCATTCCAGTACCCCACCTCCACCTTGCTGGCGTCTGAGTCGGAGTGGAGCTCTCTGCCCTTTACTGATCCAGCCTCAGGCCCATCCATCTGCCCATCAAGAGTCACTCTCATTTCATCAGTCCATAAAACCTGTGAAGAATCAGTCTTCAGATATTTCTTGGCCCAGTCTTAACATTTTATCTTATGTTCCTTGTTCAAAGGTGGTGGTTTTTCAGGCTTCCTTACCTTGGCCATGTCCCTGATTATGGCACACCTTGTGCTTTTTGATACTCCAGTAACGTTGCAGCTCTGAAATATGGCCAAACTGGTGGCAAATGGCATCTTGGCAGCTTCACGCTTGATTTTCCTCAATTCATGGGCAGTTATTTTGTGCCTTTTTTGCCCAGCACGCTTCTTGCGACCCTGTTGGCTATTTGCCATGAAACGCTTGATTGTTCGGTGATCACGCTTCAAAATTTTGGCAATTTCAAGACTGCTGCATCCCTCTGCAAGACATCTCACAATTTTTGACTTTTCAGAGCCCGTCACATCTCTCTTCTGACCCATTTTGCCAAAGGAAAGGAAGTTGCCTAATAATTAAGCACCCCTTATATAGGGTGTTGATGTCATTACACCGCACCCCTCCTCATTACAGAGATGCACATCACCTGATTTACTTAATTGGTAGTTGGTTCTCAGCCTATACAGCTTGGAGTAGGACGACATGTATAAAGAGTATCATGTGATCACAATACTCATCTGCCTAATAATTCTGCACACAGTGTAGTAAAAATAAAAAGCAATAATGTGCTACAAAATAGAGGAAAGATGGAAAACACTTTCACCTTTTAGTGCCTTTCATGTGCAGTTTATTTTACTGTTGTTCATTCCTGTCTAACTTAAAAAATAAATAAATGGAAAAAACAACGCGGGGTCCCCCCGATTTTATGAGACCAGCAAAGGTAAAGCAGATAGCTGTGGGCTGATATTATCAGGCTTTGAAAGTCCATTACTATTTGGCCCTTCCCAGCCTAAAATATCAAAAAATAGTTAATGCCAGCTATGTATTGACATTAAGCCCTGGAGTTAGGGGTGCTTCACACATAGCGAGAGCACTACCGAAATCGCTGCTACGTAACGGTTTTGGTGACGCAACAGTGACCTCATTAGCCATCTCACTGTGTGTGACACTGAGCAGCGATCTGGCCCCTGCTGTGAGATCGCTTCTCGTTACACACAGCCCTGGTTCGTTTTTTTTATTGTTGCTCTCTTGCTGTGACGCACAGATCGCTGTGTGTGACAGCGAGAGAGCGACGAAATGAAGCGAGCAGGGAGCAGGAGCTGACGTCTGGCAGCTGCGGTAAGCTGTAACCAGGGTAAACATCGGGTAATTAAGGTGGTTACCCGATATTTACCTTCGTTACCAGCCTCCGCCGCTCTCACGCTGCCAGTGCCGGCTCCTGCTCTCTGCACATGTAGCTGCAGTACACATCGGGTTAATTAACCCGATGTGTACTGTAGCTAGGAGTGCAGGGAGCCAGCGCTAAACAGTGTGCGCGGCTCCCTGCTCTCTGCACATGTAGCGACGTTATGATCGCTGCTGCCTCGCTGTGTTTGACAGCTAAGCAGCGATCATAACAGCGACTTACTAGGTCGCTGTTACGTCACAGAAAATGGTGACATAACAGCGACGTCGTTATCGCTGTCGCTGTGTGTGAACCCAGCCTTAGTAATGGAGAAATGTCTATCAGACACCCCCATTGCTAACCCAATAAATACACAAAAAAAGCTATATTTTAAAATACACACCCAACTCTTTCTCTGGTTCACTAATCTATTTGTAAAAAAAAAAACAAAAACAAAACAGGCAGGTCTTACATGGTCCAGGGAATCGGAGGCAGTCCACAAATGGAGACCTGGAAATCATGGAAAGAGAGAAACAAAAACAAGGTACTGTACCTCGTTTACTAATTTATTAGAAAGTAAAGTTGCCACTCAGGTTCAACGTAGTCCAGCGGTTCCCACAACGTTCCCCTATTCCATTGATCAAAGTCTATGGAGCCTCATTATGAGGCTCCATAGACTTTGAGCAACAGCCACTCCTGCCTCCCGCTGCGCTCCGTGAGACGCAGCGACTGTGATGAGCGGTGATGTCAGTAATGACTCTGGACCCGTTGAAGCATTATATAATTTACTAAAATCTTATTTCAGCTTTATATGTCACTTTGATCAATTAGTTTCTGATATAGTGAAAATGTCCCATAATTGCTGCTAATTTCTTTTCTAGATTTTGGGGCTACAGTCTGATACCCTAATACCCAAGTGGAGATTTAAACACACTTTAGAACACTTCTGTACAGAAATGGATATGTTGCCGGGATTTGTAAACTCACCGCATGGCAATACAGACCTGCAGCAAAATCTGCACGTCCTGCACAAAAACAAAAAAAACTAAAGAAAACATGCTATACTTCTGTGCTCCCTTACCTGGCCTCCTGCAGATCTCTGTACACATCTGAAATGGCATCCTTGCATCGTCCCCTGCCAGTCTCTGTACATATAGGATGAGACATCTGTTCACATTAGATACGGCTCCATTGCCTGATCTCCTGTTCTTCTCTGCACGCATAGAATGGGAGATCTGTACACATCGGAGATGACTCCATTGCCTGATCTCCTGTTCTTCTCTGCACGCATAGAATGGGAGATCTGTACACATCGGAGATGACTCCATTGCCTGATCTCCTGTTCTTCTCTGCACGCATAGAATGGGAGATCTGTACACATCGGAGATGGCTCCATTGCCTGGTCTCCTGCCGGTCTCTGTAAACATGGAATGGAACATCTGTCCACATCGGAGATTGCTCCATTGCCTGGTCTCCTGCCAGTCTCTGTAAACATGGAATGGAACATCTGTCCACATCGGAGATTGCTCCATTGCCTGGTCTCCTGCCGGTCTTTGTAAATATGGAATGAGACATCTGTCCACATCGGAGATTGCTCCATTGCCTGGTCTCCTGCCAGTCTCTGTAAATATGGAATGAGACATCTGTCCACATCGGAGATTGCTCCATTGCCTGGTCTCCTGCCGGTCTCTGTAAATATGGAATGAGACATCTGTCCACATGGGATATGACTCCTTTGCCTGGTCTCCTGCCAGTCTCTGTAAATATGGAATGAGACATCTGTCCACATGGGATATGACTCCATTGCCTGGTCTCCTGCCGGTCTTTGTAAATATGGAATGGGACATATGTACAAATGGGATATGACTCCATTGCCTGGTCTCCTGCCAGTCTCTGAAAACATGGGATGAGATGTCTATATATATTATATCTAACTCCCTTGACAGCTTCCCTGTTGGTCTCTGTACACATGGGATGATATACTGTATTGGATGCTTCTTCCTTGTCCCGATGGAGCATTTCACTTGAATGAAGTCTACGGAGTCACTGTGGACATTGTCTGCCCTCCATCCTGCCGGGTCTCCTCTCAGTCTCTGTACACATGAGTTGAGGTGACTGTCCCTCGACAGTTCCCCTCCTGGTCTCTGTACACATAGGATGATACATCTTTACACATAGGATGTGTCTTCCTTGCCCCGATGGAGCCTTTCACTTGAAGAAGTTGACCTGGTCACTGTTGACACATCTGCCCTCCGTCGTAGAACTACTCATTTTTTCCATGTTTAGAATACCACATTTTTGCCCATATTTTTTAAAAAATGAACACTGCTAGGATGGAGGGCGGAAAGTGTCCATAGCGACTGTATCAATCTCATTCACGTTAAAGGGGCTTTGTTGGTGTTTTCATTGGAATCCTGTTACCGTGGATTCAGGCAGAAACCCCGACTTCGCGCTCAACCGAGAACACTGTACGTGTGTGAACCTAACCTTACTTTTCCTCAAAGTCTATATTGTGTTAGAAGATGGACTCATCTTTGGAGATGAGAAGTTTAAATATTAAATTCACAGAAAACTGAAGGTAAACCTGGAGGATTCATCTCCTGGATATGGATTTTTGGTTCACTTTAAACTCCACTTTAATAAATACAACCCTATGTTCTGCCCTTGAAGCCGGCTTCTTACGACTGCTTCTTGAGGATGTGTTCGCTGTTGATTTTCACAGTTTGATCTGATATTTTTAGAACATAAGAAATTAGGTTACATTTACAGCAGGATGTAGATAGGAAAAAATATTAAAAGTGTCATAATATTTACACAACAGCATCATATTTTCAGCAATTTCTCTGTGCTAGAGGGTCAAATAATCTCAAAATGTGTGTACACTGCAGAGATAATTGTGCCTAATGTCGCATTTACATTTCGCTGTAACATGTAGAATTGTGTACTATTCACTCACAGAGGAAATGTTTCAAGTAACAGGACATTATAGAAAATATATAATGACCTCAGTAGTTGTCATATTTAACTATTCAATGCTTTAGAGGGACAGATGCAGATCAATCAAACATTAATAATCATACTGGAGTATACAACAGCTGCAGACTTATTCTGTAGAGGGACTATTTTGGGAAGAAAGCCGGAGGCGCTTTGTTAAGCTGCGTGCCCCCGAACAGTGTTTGCAGCGTTTTGAATGTAGCGTGTTTTCCCTGCGTCCAAAACGCTTCGTTGTGTAGCACAAGCACAGTGGATGGATTTCTAGAAATCCTGTGCCCAATATGCTTGTTTTTCCCGCAGCAAAAGCTGATCTGTGGTGCGGTTTCCTGAGCCGCAGCATGTCAATTCTTTTCTGCAGGGAGAATACGGCAAGAGACCACAATTGCTTGAGATTAGATTGTGGGCACAAGCAGCTGTGGTCTCCTGCGTCCAGGAAGGAGCGGGTCCATATCGTGTGCACATACCCTTATAGCTTATCTATTATGCAGAAAGTTGTCCAGGTCCTGGACCAGACCACAGATATGACTGGTCCCTGTTTGGGTTCGGTCACCCGAATAATGAAATAATAAGAAAAACAGAAGCAAAATGTTTAAAGCAGTCTCTGTGCAGGCTATCACACTGCTTTTAGGTCTGCTCATTACATCTCATGCATATTCACTGCCTCCCCAGTCCACTGTCTGTAACAGCGTCTGTGAGTAGCTGCAGTCAGACTGACTGACTATCTGCTGTCTGGGTCCCCCAATAGAGTGTAAAAATAAATAATGAAAAAAAAAATACTGTAGGGTCCCCCATTTA
This sequence comes from Anomaloglossus baeobatrachus, assembly GCF_048569485.1. Lineage (NCBI taxonomy): Eukaryota > Metazoa > Chordata > Amphibia > Anura > Aromobatidae > Anomaloglossus > Anomaloglossus baeobatrachus. Next base: position 257,940,287 of record NC_134360.1, read on the forward strand.
TTGATACCCAGTGCAGATAACACATATGACCACAGGCTGTAGCCCCCAACTGTGCATCAAAATAGGAGGAACCCCATGCGGCTTTTTTATAATTATTTAAACAAATAATTTCCCCTAAGTTTGATACTGAGCCAAGATAAAGCCAACAGCTGGGATCTGGTATTCTCAGGCTGAGGAGGCCCATGGTTATTGGGCACCCCAGCCTAAAAATAGCAGCCCGCACCTGCCCAGAATTGTTGCATCCATTAGGCCTCTTTCACACATCAGTGATTCTGGTACGTATGTGCTTTTTTTAATACGTACCAGAATCATGGACATACGCAGACCCATTATAAATCAATAGGTCTGCGCACACATCAGTGATTTCTCACTGACCGTGTCACTGTGCAGCGTATACATGTGTCTGTGTGCTCCGCATGGAGACAAGTCCATTTTTTTCTGGCATCACTGATATCCCATGGACCACACTATGGTGTGATCCGTGAAACACAAACCACAAAAACACGTACGTTGAAAATAAAAAGCTTTTTATACTCACCTTCTCCAGCAATGCTGCCTTTAGCCTCTGCTGCCTGTTGCTTCAGAGCCGGCTGCTTATTCTCATGCATATTCATTTATGGACGCAGCAGCTGACCCGGAAGTAACTGCAGCAGAGGTCAGCAGCGGCCGGATACACAGCAGAGCCGAAGAGTTCAGCACTACGGACAGCAGGAGCGGGGACAGGTGATTATACGTCCATGTGCTATCACGGATGACTGACACGGATCACGGATTGCACATGGACAACCCACTTGTGTCGTGAATCACGGCAGATGGAGGGAGATATGCGTTTTTAACACGTCAGTGAAAAACGTTTGTGTTTTTCACAGACATGTGAAACAGGCCTTAGATGTAACAATTCCAGCGCTTTACTGGGCTCATCCAGATTGCCCTGGTGTGGTTGCAATCAGGGAAATATAAGGGGTTAATGACAGCTGTGAATTGTCAAAAAAATCACAGCTGCCACAAAACCCTGATTAGCAATGGATAGGAGTCTATGAGACCACCCCATTACTAATCCTGTAAGTAAAAAGAAATTAACACAAACACAGAAAAATCCTTTATTAAAAAAAAAAACAACCCACCCTCTTTCTCCACTTTATTAACCCCCAAAACAAGCAGGTCTGACATAATCCACATGAGGTCCCACAAGGATCCCGACTCTGCTACATATTGAAGTTGCAGCACGCGGGTACATAAGAGGACATGACCACTCGCTGTGGCTTCAGACAGACACTGATGGAGCTGCAGCTGTGAGCAGTGACATCATTGATTTTACCTGCAGTCACACCTTGAGGTTCCCACAGTGCCCCATCTGTGACCACAGGTAAACTTACCTCAGGTGAACTCATCCTGGCAGAAAACTGTGTCAAAATTACCAGGAGATGCAGATTTGGTTCAGGAAATTGGTGTATAATCTCCAACACCAAATCTGCATCTCCTGGCAGAAACCCATGCAAAAACCACAGTTTTGATGCCATTTTGGTGTGGTTTTCTATCAGAAGATGCTGATTTGGTGCAAAAATCTAGTGCAGACATTTCTGTACCAATTCTGCATCTCCTGGCAGAAAATAACACCTAAACTGCATTTTTTTGCCAGGAAATGCAGATTTGGTGCTGAAATTTATACACCAAATTTCTGCACTAAATCTGCATCTTCTGGCAAAAAAAGGCATTAAAACGTTGTGGCCGGCTATAGAAGATCGCTGTGTTTGGCTGCTTTAATTCTTCCTTCTGTGGTGTAAATAGCAACCTATGTATCTTTTCTGTTTGGGGTAATTATTTTCCTTTTAGGCCCCTGCGGATATCTTCACCCCTTACTTGTTAATCCTCAGCACTACCCCTTGTGTCCATAAATACCTGCATTTCACCTTGGTATATTGCTGGTGATAGAGTTAGATTTCTATACAGTCTTGAGTGCAAGCAGTCTGCTTGTAATCATCAGGAGAAACATTGTTGTATGTTGCTGTTCCTCTCCCTGAGTCATCTTGGAGATAAGTTAATTTACTTTCCCCTTTTTGTGTTCCCTTTGTGTTATTTAGAACTTAGTGGGGTTGACTAAACTAAGTGCTCATTCTGTTTGTTCCTTAACTGGGGCCTAGTTCAGGGTCAGCCAGGGTCAGGTATCCAGCTCGGCGCATGTGTGCAGAGCCTATCTAGTGTGGTCAGGGGAGCCAGTGGCAAGCAGAAGGTTTGATCAAGGGTCACCACCCCCCCCCTTCCCTAGACACAGTGTGACGCTCTGGCAAAACCAGGTAGTCACAGAAGTAGTCCACCCTCCTTGATTCCAACACAAAACCCACACCCAGGTACAACACCCAGCCATTAAAGCCTAGCCACCCCCTCATGATAATAAGGACACACCAGTGGGCGGGACCAGCCAGATGGGAGCGCCCAGCTAGGAGTCCTGAGGTGTCAGGGGTGGGAACACAGTAGTCAAGTTCTGACAGTCGAGTGGAGCTGAGCGCTGACAGTAGTCAAGTGCAGAGAGTAAAGTGGAGTTAGGGATTGGGGCCCCTGGACTACCGGACTAGGTGGCAGATGGCAAGCAGGACCATAGGCGACGGAGATCCGGTCGCGGGAGACCTTAAGTGGACAGGGGCAGGGTTGTAGCCCACTGGTGCCAACAGCGGGAATCCAGTCCAGAGGCCGTGCACAGTCGGGGTCCTGGACCCTAGGACGAGGATGGTTGCAAGTCCCCTTGTTAATTGACCAGCCGGGGACAAGGTTTCAGGCCTTGTTCCTCAGAAGCCCAGAGAGCGAAACGGAAGCCCAACGCGGGGGATAGGGTGTCCGTCAGAACCCATAGAGATCCCAAGGGTCAGATTTCGCGGGCCACAGCTCCCAAACATACACAGTACCAGGAGTGGAAGGGACCCCTGTTTGCTACACCCAGGTGTGGGACCCGAATACACCCACCAAAGGTGACTGGTCACTGGCAATTTGGTTTACCACTGGACTTTGTGTGTGATTCTTTGAATTGTGAGTACACCATTGATCCCCGGTCCAACCCGGCATGTCACCTCCAGCAGTCATTACTCCCGTGTACCTGGGCCCCAGGACTACACCTCTCCTACCCTTGGAGGGGATCCCACCTTGCTGCCCCGCTCCATCAGCCCCGGGTGCCCCATCACCAGGCAGCGGCGGTGCCACCAAACCTCACCGCAACCCACTGGTGGCGTCACCGACAAATCAATCCCCTGTAAATACTCCCTTCCTACGGTTGTGAGGAGGGACGGGCATATGAGCCCGGGTCCGGTCACCACTCGAGCTGCAGTAAAGAACCCGGATCCGAGCAGCCCCTGCAGCGGCAGCGCCCCCCGTCCGCAACACACAGGGTTTTCCTCTACTTTTTCGTCTTTTGCTTTGTATATCCCCATACCTAGCGTGACACTGACTTTTGGTGGACCCATAGAAGACCATATGATCCTTCAAATCAAGGAAATCAATGCGTCAGTTTCCAGTTCAATAAGACGATGCCGTAGCCTAAACCAAACTTCACCAGCGCTACTGAAAGTCCTATATTAATCTCATGTCATATTTTTTCCTTTTCTGTTCCATTTCCCAGCGATTCGTTTTCTCAGATAAGTTTCCATCTTCTCATTTCTCCATGCTTTTGCCACAGATACTGTATAGAGAAGAAACACACATTTCTTATCCGGTGACTTTGCATTTTCAGCATTATTCCTCTTTGTAAGACCATTCTTTGTTCTACACGTCCATTTACTGTAGATGGTGAAATATTTCTATCTAGATTATGGAAAACTAAACCCAGACTGCAGCCTCTGAAGAGCCTATGGTCATTTACTTGTCAGCATTTCCCAATGTCTGTATTTTATACACCGCTTTGATGTGTGGGTGTTAGGATTTACACAACTTTTTCTGGCATCTGCTGATTTACAGGTGATTTGTACATGTTTAATAATTCCCTCTGGTCCACAAGATATTAGAGTGTTGCTATTACCTCGCACAGTTATTACGGGAGCCTTTTCTTCCTCCAGATGTCTATTATAAAGGGAACCAGTGATGCAACTTAAGTGCTAGGGGCCCTGGTGCAAAATGTGGACATGGGTCCGTAACGGTGCGTCCGTCTGATCTATTGGCCTTGGCAATAACGTCCTCTGTCTTGTAATAATTGTCCCTGACTCGCCCACCCCAGGGCCTTAGGTGACTCGGTGTCGGGCCGGACTAGTCCGGGGTAGTCAGCGGTGGCGGGGCCCGATTCCGTGACCCTGGTGGAGTCAGTTAATGTGGCGATATTGGGGGAGATGGTGATAATGTTAAAGTTTATATAAGATTCTTGACGCCACCTGTGGTAATTTGCAGCTATGGAGCCGCAGCTGCTGGAAGGGGCCTCCGGGGCTGATGTTATGGCAGCTAAGGTGTTTCTTGCTCTACACAGGTAGAGCGGGTACCCCGAGGCAACCTTTTGGTGCTTGGTAAAGTCTATGGTGTTTGTGGACGAGGTGCAGAATGAATCAGACGACACAGGGCTTGCAGTTTAGGTCTTTTACTCACTGTTTCAGTTGCTGCAGCAAACCGGTTGTCCACAGTATGCTGGGATTCACTGTCAGGTGCCTCCGCCGATCCCGGGTAGTTCAGAGGTCAATACCGGTGAACCCCTCCGGTGTCTCTTTCCTGACTGACTTCTTAGCCTTGACTCTATTAGTTGAACTTGTCTCGGCCTCCACCACAGGGCCTGTAGAAAGGCTGCTAACCGTAGTTGTATCTTGCCCTCTTCACCGGGGATCTGTGGTGGGTTGTGGCCCTGGGCGCTTGCAAACACCCCAGGCCTTCTGTGTTACTTTTGAGGAATTGTCTTTCTTCCCTCTGTCTGGGGACCGTCCCCAAATGCAGCCAGATCCCTCCACCTGATCTTCCTGTGGAACAGGCCACGAGCCAATATGCCCTTCCGTGGCCCTGGAATCCTTTCTTTCTTTCTTTAGGTGTCACCGGGGCCTAACTAGACCCCAGGATCTCCACCAGGAACTTCCTTAGACTTCTCTCCTTCACTCTCCTGAGGTAACTACCTCCCTCTCCTCCTCCCTCCCACAGACTCTCAACTTCACTGCACTTGAACTTCCTGGTTTCCTTGTCTACTCACACTTTCTGACTTCTCCCACACACCCACTGACTAGGCCCCATTCACACTATTGGGAACAGAAATGGGACTTACGGCCCCATGAATACATCTATGGGGGTTGCTGCCACTATCCCTGACCCAGTGTATGCCTACCAATTGGTGTGTGCAAGTTTAGTCTGTGGACCGGTATATGACCTCATGTCGCGGGCGGAGGGGCCGCGCTCACTACGCTCGGGGCCGGGGCTTCTGCTGCTGTTCGGTGGCTTGAGCGGTGGACCGGACTCGGGGACTCGAGCAGCGCTCCACGCCCACGAGTGAAAAGGGGGTGGTTTGTTTTGGGAGATTGTTCTTGATGCCACCCACGGGTCGTGGTGATGATGGGCACCACCGCTGCTGGTGACGGGGATCCCGGGAGCGATGGTAGGGAGCAGCTAGGATGTTGTTTCCCCCTCCATGGGTAGGGGTTGGTGATCCCGGGGCCCGGTGGTGATACGGGGAGGCTGGATGGCTGGGGTGCAGGGTTGCAGGGGCAGCGCGGTGCGGTGCCGGATGGCACTGTGGTACTCACTCAGGTACAAATTCACAGAGTCTCTGGTAAACCAAACGGCTGGATGGACGGGTCCCGCAGCCGGCTGCAGTGTCTTTGCTCTCCCCAGACAGGTTTATGGTGGCTGTCTTTCCCTGCACCTGTGTATGCATGTGTTGACTCCGATGGCTTCCCAACGGTAGTCCGCTCCCCGGCGTATGGGTACCGGAGGAGCCCGTGTTGCCCGCAGGCGCTGGCCCTTGGATCTCTAGCCTGTGGCGGTGGCTATGTATCCTCACGGTGTGGACTGTTGCCTTCTGTCGGGTCTTGGTGTTAGGAAACCCCTGGGGTTCCGGTCACTTTCGGATTTGACTGTTGTCGGCGGCTCCAAGCCTAGTCGGGGTCCGATGGCCCTGCCTTTGTGCTTAGCTTCACTCCGCTTCCCGGTTCGGTACCGGTGGGCCACCGCCCGACCCCGGTCCTACGGTTCCGCAGAGATCCACTAACTCCTGCAGACGGCCACCACCGTCTGCCAACCTTGCTGACAGGGCCTGGGCTCCAACCCAGACACTAACAGGTTCTGTCCTCTCACTTTCACCTCCAAACTTAATCTCCTCCACTCCACTTGAACTCCAAACTCTCACTACTGCTTTTTCCCGCCTCCAGGCCTGTGAACTCCTCGGTGGGTGGGGCCAACCGCCTGGCTCCGCCCCACCTGGTGTGGACATCAGACCCTGGAGGGAGGCAACAAGGGTTTTTGACTGGTGTGAACTGTCCAGGGGAGGGGGTGTGTGTGATGTTATGTTTGTTGCTACCTGGCTACTCCAGGGTGCCACATTCCCCTTGGTGAAATGCAGACCGTCCGCGGGCTGCCCGTCCATCACCGGTTTTATTTTTCTGCAAAATATAAATTAACATGGAAAACAGTCAAACATAAGTATACTTTTCATTCTTCCGTTACGGGAGGCTCGGCACTTTAACGTTGCAAAACATATAAAAACATTTTTAATAATAATGGACGGGTTCATGTACATCCGCTTCCCCACCCAAGCAACCTACACCTTGATGCTGCCCCTAAGAAATGGGCAGCACCCCTCTTCCCCAGTCCAGAAGCAGGAACTCGGTTCCAGGTCACCCAAGCGGGAACAAGTACGGTGTCTCGAACCCGGCTGTCATTTCAGGGGACCCCACGTCCAGGGGGACCCATGACCCCCGGAGGATGGCCACCGGTCCTGGTGGTGGCCGGGCCCTAGCCTACTCTGCTGCGGGCCCTTCCTCCAATCTGCCTCTCTGGAGGCAGTAACGGATCACAGCCCAGCAAACTATTTACAAGGCCACAAGTTCGTGGTTGGCCTGTAAGTTCTCGGCCTTGTCTCTTAAGGGGCTAGTAGAAACACATAAGGTCCCTACGGGGACAACTTTTCTTCAACAGACGGTAAAATCAACTTGTTGACAATCAGGTTACAAACTCGGATGATTAATGTTCATTCATTCAGTTATTTACACATTCAACATGCTGCACCCCTAGATGGTAGTTTCCCTATACCTAAGCGGGGGCCTACCTAGGTTGGGGCGTGTGGACCTTCTGGGCCCAATGTCGTTAGTCGCGGGTGATGGGACAGAGGAGACAACCGGTTCCTCTTCCCGTATGTCGTGTATGGCAGGTGGAGAACTACGGGGGCCAGGTATGGGTGCATCCCTGGGCACTGGTTCACTGGCGGTTATTTCCGTTTCCATTTCTTCCACGGGTTGTGGGAACATTATCACCGGAACAATCACCGCGCCGTTCTGCATAGGCCAGTCTGCTGGAAAGTCACCCATCACTGTGTGGATCACCTCTTTTTCTCTCTCCCCGTTCGGTATGGGAACCGGGACTTCGTTCGCCAACCTCAGTGGGGGTGGGCACCTCTTCAGGTGGTCCCTGGAAACTGTAGCTGAGGTCTTCCCCTGGTCGCGGCTAATTAGATAAGTCTTCTCGTTCTCCCATTTGGTGGGCTGTATGACGTACGGGGTCTTCTCCCACTGATCATCAAGCTTATGGGTTCTTCTCTTCCGTTTCAGCACTACATCTCCGGGCCCAAAGGGAACGGCTGGAGCCCGCCTGTTGAACCACTGTTCTTGTTTTTCTCGGCTCTGACGCAGATTCTTTTCCACATATTCTTGGATCCGTCGGTACTGCGCTTGCCGCCGGGTATCCCAGTCTGCAGTCGAAGGGAGGGCCTCTGGAACTTCCAGGTCCATTTCCAGGTCCACCGGCAGCCGGCCCAGTCGGGCTCGCATCAGATATGCCGGTGTGCATTTAGTAGAACCACAGGGGATGTTATTGTACATGTCTATCAGGTCAGGCAGCTTCTCCGGCCACAGGTTCCACTCTTCTAACGGTAGTGTCTTGAGGAGATCCAGAACCAGATGGTTCATCTTCTCACACATCCCATTAGTCTGGGCATGGTACGGCATGGTCCGGATCTTCTTACAACCGTACAATTGGCAAAACTCCTGAAACACCTCTGCTTCGAAGGCTGGACCCTGGTCTGTAAGCACCCTTCTGGGTATCTGTGCGGCCGACAAAAGTAGGCTTGAAATGCCCGAGCTGCAGTACGGCCGGTCAGATCTTTGACTGGAACAACCACCATGAATCTTGAGTAGTGGTCCACAATGGTCAAGGCATAGGTGTACCCACTTCGGCTAGGTGTGAGCTTGACATGGTCCAAGGCGACCAATTCCAGCGGTTGATGGGTAATGTTTGGTCGTAGAGGGGCCTTCTGGCTGGCTTCGTCCCTTCTTCTCAGTGTACAGGGACCACACTCTCGGCACCAGGCCTCTTCAGACTCCCGCATCCCACTCCAATAGAACCGCTCTCTCAACAGCAGCTCCAGCTTCTTCCACCCAAAGTGCCCGGCACCATCATGGTAAGCTTATAGAACTTTGGGCACGTTAGCCTGAGGAACCACCAGCTGGCGAACCTTCTCGTGAGTCTTCGAGTTGATCAGCTCCCGATACAGCTTCCCTTCGTGCAGGTGCAGCCGGGCTCATTCTTTCCACAGCCGCTGGGCCTCAGAGGGAGCTGCAGGATCCATTCCGGAGGAGCCCTGCTCAATCATGGTCTTGACCAGCTGGACGGCAGGTGCCTGGTCTTGAGCTTCTTGCCATCCCTGACTGGGTAGTGGGTCCAGGTTCACCTGTTGCTGTTTGACATGTAGTTTGTCGACCAGTGGCCGATGGAACGCGGGCAACTCGATTTCTTTGAGGTCATCATCTTCCGACCCCCCCATCCGGCAGGTGGGGCATCTGGGATAACGCGTCCGCGTTGGTGTTCTTGCGGCCAGCTCGGTACTTGATAGTGAAATCATAGTTAGACAGCCTAGCCACCCACCGTTGTTCCAGAGCACCCAGCTTGGCCGTATCCAGATGGGTTAATGGATTGTTGTCCGTATAGGCAGTGAACTTTGCCGCCGCGAGGTAATGTCGCAACCTCTCGGTGATTGCCCACACCAGGGCCAGGAACTCAAGCTTGAAGGAGCTGTAATTTTCGGGGTTCCTTTCTGTGGGCCGGAGTTTTCTGCTGGCGTAGGCGATCACCTTTTCTCTCCCGTCCTGGACCTGGGACAGGACTGCTCCCAAGCCCACATTGCTGGCATCGGTGTAGAGGACAAACGGGAGGCCGTAGTCGGGGTACGCCAGGACTTCTTCGCCTGTCAAGGCCGTCTTCACCTGGTGAAAGGACTCTTCGTGCTTCTTTTCCCACACCCACGGGGGTCCAGGGGCCCTGCCAGCCATGGTCTGTCCCACGAGGAGGTCTTGCATAGGTGCAGCCATCTTCGTGTATCCCTTAATGAAGCGGCGATAATAGCCCACCAGGCCCATGAACTGTCTCACCTCTCTCACTGTGGTCGGCCTCGGCCAGTCCTGGATAGCAGTGATCTTCTCGGGATCTGGGGTGACACCTTCTGTGCTCACCACGTGTCCGAGGTACTGTACCCTAGGCTTCAGTAGGTGGCACTTGGAGGGTTTCAGCTTCATCCCATACTTGGCAAGGGACGCGAACACTTCAGCCAGGTACTCTAGGTGGGCCGCGTACGTCTGGAAGTATACGATCACATTATTTAGATACAGCAAGACAGTTTCGAAATTGAGATGTCCCAGGCAACACTCCATGAGCCGTTGGAAGGTCCCCGGGGCATTGCACAGCCCAAACGGCATGCTGTTGAACTCGCAGAGTCCCATGGGAGTGGCGAATGCAGTCTTCTCACGGTCCTCTGGTGCGATCGCCACCTGCCAGTACCCGCTGGTAAGGTCAAGGGTAGAGAAGAAGTTAGAAGAAGTTAGCAGTTCTCAGCGCAGCTAGTGACTCTTCAATACGAGGGAGAGGATAAGCATCTTTATGCGTTATCTGGTTGATCTTCCGGTAATCCACACACATTCTCATGGTGCCGACCTTCTTCTTCACCAGCACCAGTGGGGCTGCCCAGGGACTACAACTATCCCGAATGACCCCTGCCTCCTTCATGTTCCTCAACATGTCCTTGGCACATTGATAGTGTGCTGGCGGGATGGGCCTATACCTTTCTTTGATGGGTGGATGCATGCCTGTAGGGATATGATGTTGAACCCCTTTAATCCTCCCGAAATCTAATGGGTGCTTGCTGAAAATCTGTTCATACTCCTGTACTACCCTGTATACCCCCTCTTTGTGATGCATGGGTGTGGCTTCAGTGCCTACATGCAGTTCCTGGCACCACTCCTCTAACTGTTCGGGGGGGTATATGGTTACTGGCAGGGGGTGCTGAGGTAGGAGGGGCGGCTTCATGAATGGTGTGAGGGTCTAGGGTAAGCAGCTTGGCAAGGGTAGCATAACGGGGAAGCCTAACGTCTTCCTCCCCACAATTCAGCACTCTCACAGGCAGTCTCCCTTTTTTTTACGTCAACCACCCCTCTGGCTGCCATTACCGTGGGCCAGTGTTCAGAAGGCGTGGGCTCCACCATCGCTGGGTAGTCGCGTCCCTGTGGACCTACTGCTGCCCTGCACCAAATCATCATCTTGCTTCTTGGTGGCACCACCAAGGGGGCCACATCCATCACCCTTACTTCACCAATCTCTCCACCCATCAAATTCACTTGTTGCCAGTATAGGAGGGCCCGGATCTCACGCTGCACAGCCCTCTGTCGGCCCCCTCCTGCTGTGGCGGCCAACTGCTGCAACAAACTCAGCACCTCACTCATACAATGCTCCATCACATTAGTCCCTAGAATTACTTTTGGGTTATGGTCACTAGGTTCATTCATCACCACAATCATTCCTTGGTGTTTTAGCTCTGCACGTCCCACGGTCAGGGTCACTTGTTTGAATCCCACTTGGGTCAGGGGAAGTCCATTGGCCGCGACAAGGGTCAGGCTATCATCAGGGGGGGCAGGTTCGCCAGTACCCCAATACTGCTGGTACAATGTATATGGTATAGTGGTTACCTGTGATCCTGTGTCCAACAGGGCCATGAGTGGGATGCCGTCCACCGTCAAAGGGATGATGAGGCGAGCTCCAACGTACCGGTCTCGCCAATCAGGGGGGCCATTGGTATCTACTCCTGAGGATTGGCCCTTGGCCCCAGGGGTTGCTCGTTTAACGGACATCGCTTGGAGTAGTGGCCAGGCTTGCTGCACCTGTAACAAATAGGAGGTCCATACCGCGAGTCATTGGTCCTTCTCCGCTGCATCCAGGGGACGTCCTCCAGACTGTCGGCGAGCTGGATCCTCCCTGGGGGCTTGACTCTCGTCGGAAGCTGGAGTGCAGCGAGAATCTTGGCTAGGTCTCCATCCATTCTGCGGACCTGGGCAGCCAGCTCCTCCATCATCCCGACGGGCCGGTAGAGCCGGGAGGAGAGGTACCACCAAGATGGGAGCAGTTTCAGCCGGCCATGGGGCCGCCTCAGGAGCGTCTGGTGTTGAGGCTTGCAGGGCCTTGATGGCCCGCTCTTTCAATACTGCAAAGTCCAGATTGGGGTGTTCCAGGGCCCACAGCCATAACTGCTTGCGGTCTTCCGTGGACCCCAGCCCTTGCAAGAATTGTTCCACTAGCATCTTATTGCTGTCCGCATCGTTAATAGTGTCCACCCGCTTCAGCTTACGGAGGGCTGTTTGCAGGCGCAGGGCATAGTCTCTTATATTATCTGCAGGCCGCTGTCGGCACTGATAAAACTGCATCTGCAACTCTGCTTCCGTGCGGGTCTCAAAAGCGTTTTGGAGTTTCTCAAAAATGGTAGTCACTGAGGCCCGGTCCGCGTCGGTCCAGGTCTCCGTCTCCTGCTCAGCCGCGCCGGTGAGCTGCCCTAGCACTACCGCCGCCCGTTGCCTATCAGTCAAGGGATATAAATCAAGGACCGGGCTAATCTTTTTCCGGAACACCTGCAAAGCATCAGGCTTCCCATTGTACTGCGGTAGCCAGATAGCACCAGGCACATAGGGTAGGGAGAACGGCATTACCTGGGCAACCGCTGGACCCGCGGCCTCCCCCGCTCTAGCAGCCGGAGCACGGGCTGCCCCATTTCCATCTGCGGGCGCCGCTGCAGCTGCGACCGCCACTCCTCCAACGGCTCAGTCGGGCGCAGACATCTTTTTCCCGTCCCCCCCTTGGTTCTTTCTAGCACTTCCCTCTTCAGGGGGCGGGGCTTCACAGCAGCGCTCCTCGCCCACGAGTGAAAAGGGGGTGGTTTGTTTTGGGAGATAGTTCGTGATGCCACCCACGGGTCGTGGTGATGATGGGCACCACCGCTGCTGGTGACCGGGATCCCGGGAGCGATGGTAGGGAGCAGCTAGGATGTTGTTTCCCCCTCCGTGGGTAGGGGTTGGTGATCCCGGGGCCCGGTGGTGATACGGGGAGGCTGGATGGCTGGGGTGCTGGGTTGCAGGGGCAGCGCGGCGCGGTGCCGGATGGCACTGTGGTACTCACTCAGGTACAAATTCACAGAGTCTCTGGTAAACCAAACAGCTGGATGGACGGGTCCCGCAGCCGGCTGCAGTGTCTTTGCTCTCCCCGGACAGATTGATGGTGGCTGTCTTTCCCTGCACCTGTGTATGTATGTGTTGACTCCGATGGCTTCCCAATGGTAGTCCGCTCCCCGGCGTATGGGTACCGGAGGAGCCCGTGTTGCCCGCAGGCGCTGGCCCTTGGATCTCTAGCCTGTGGCGGTGGCTGTGTATCCTCACGGTGTGGACTGTTGCCTTCTGTCGGGTCTCGGGTGTTAGGAAACCCCTGGGGTTCCGGTCACTTTCGGATTTGACCGTTGTCGGCGGCTCCCAGCCTGGTCGGGGTCTGATGGCCTTGCCTTTGTGCTTAGCTTCCCGCCGCTCCCCGGTTCGGTACCGGCGGGCCACTGCACGACCCCGGTCCTACGGTTCCGCAGAGATCCACTAACTCCAGCAGATGGCCACCACCGTCTGCCAACCTTGCTGACAGTGCCTGGGCTCCAACCGAGACACTAGCAGGTTCTGTCCTCTCACTATCACCTCCAAACTTAATCTCCTCCACTCCACTTGAACTCCAAACTCTCACACTCTCATGCCCCACCTGGTGTGGACATCAGACCCTGGAGGGAGGCAACAAGGGTTTTTGTTTGACTGGTGTGAACTGTCCAGGGGAGGGTGTGTGTGTGATGTTATGTTTGTGGCTACCTGGGTAGTCCAGGGAGCCACACTCATTCTTACCCAGGATGGGACATCACACCTCTGGCAGAGGTGCAATATCTCTGTGCGACGGAAGCCTCAGGGGCACCACATTAGCATCCTGTAATAATGTCTACAATCCTAGCCTCTTTAATAAATGAGTCCATTCTGGTCTCTTCCTGTAGTAATGTCCCCTGGGAGGGGGGAAGGGGCTTGATTTAGTTTTTTTTGTTTCCTTGCCAGGTTGGAGGAGCCTTTCCTCAGCTGGTAATTAAAGGGGTGGTCCACCCATTTTTTTTTTTCCCCCAATGATTTTCACTTACCATTGTCTGCATCTTCTTCAATAGCCTCTATTTCCATTTCTGGCACTGAGCGGCGCTATGCTGCACGCTCAGTGCCTGTCACATGACCGCCTGGAGCTGTGGCCGCCGGCATCCTCTGACGTCCCGGCATTTCCGGGCTCTCAAACAAGACGGGTACGTCACAGGAGGCCGGCACCACTCACAGTGACTGACAGGGCTGTGGGCGGTGACTACCGCACGTCACAGCACAGCATCGAGGGGAGGAGCCGGAGGACGTCACTGTGGAGCGGTGAAAGCAGACGCTTACCAGCATTCAGCTGTGGCAGGTACGGGCTCCAGTCTGGAGTACAGGGGGGGTTTCCTCCACTGAAATCCCCCCTGTCACGCAAGTATGTGATCACACTGTCCACCCGCCCGCTGTGCTCAGCTGTCAGGAGAACGGGCGGTGTCGGCAGTGTGATCATATACTCCCACCAGCAGCACAGCTGCATGGGACCAATCTGCTCCACTCTGTCACCTGCACTACAAGTTCCAGAGTGGAGACAGTGACATGCTCTGCTCTGACACATAGTGTGCTGCATGTCACTAATTGTCTCCACTATGGGACTTGTAGTGCAGGTGACCGGATGATACATGTCACTGTCTCCACTCTGTGATTTCTGCTGCATACTACCAACTGTATACACTCTCACCTGCACAACAAGTCCCACAGTGGAGACAGTGACATGCAGCACACTATGTGTCAGAGCAGAGCATGTCACTGTCTCCACTATGGGACTTGTTGTGCAGGTGAGAGTGTATACAGTTGGTACTATGCAGCAGAAATCACAGAGAGGGGCAGTTGGTGACATGTATCATCCGGTCACCTGCACTACAAGTCCCAGAGTGGAGACAGTGACATGCAGCACAGAAAGACCAAAGGATAAAAGCTCTATTACCATGATTAGGCAGTGCACACAGGAAGGAGGGGAGGGAACTGTTGTGGTGGAGATCTGAGGGGAGGGAACAGTCAGAATGGGTCGGGAGATAGATTGCTAGTTACTGCAAAGGATTATGGAAGTTGTAGTAACTGAACACAGGAAGTTAAGAGAGAGATTAACTCCATCAGAGCTGGAGCCAGAAATGAAGATGTTATGCTAGACCATGATAAAAGATAATATTGGTAAAATAACGTGATAGATGTGTTTAGAGGCACATAATAGCAAGATTTATAAAAAAAAAACAACAGTTTTGGTAACTGGACAACTTCTTTAACCCCTTAATGACCGCGGGCAGTAAAATTACGTCCTAAATGACATAATGTTACTGCCCGCGGTACTCCGGCGGCAGCATGCCGCGATCGGCACACATCTCAGCTGATTTTCACAGCTGAGATGTGTGCCTGCTAGGCACGAGCAGAATCGTTATCTTCTCGTGCCGATTAACCCCTTATATGGCGCTGTCAATACATGACAGCGCCATTATAAGCGCGATTGCGGTAATGTTTTCCTTACCGCCTGATACCGGAAGTCACGTGACGTGATCACATGACTCCCGATAGTTGTCATGGTAGCACAGGGTTATGTGATGACTCCTGTACTACACCTGACTTGGTTTCACTTTCGCTGTGCCAGGGGCACAGCAAAAGAGAAAGACAGCGTATCTGCTGTTTACAGCCCTGTAGCTGTGATCAGCAGATACTGCAGAGCGATCGGAATGCTGATCGCAATAGCTCCCTAGGGGGACTAGTAAAATAAAAAAAAAAAGTTAAAAAAAGTTTTAAAAAATTAAAAAAAAAACAAAAAAACCTAAAAGTTCAAATCACCCCCCATTCGCCCCATTGAAAATTAAAGGGTTAAAAAAATAAAAAATATACACACATTTGGTATCGCCGCGTTCAGAAACGCCCGATCTATCAAAATATAAAATCAATGAATCTGATCAGTAAACCGTGTAGCGGCAAAAAAATTCCAAACGCCAAAACGATGTTTTTTTGTCACCACAACTTTTGCGCAAAATGCAATAAGAGGCGATCAAAACGTAGCATCTGCGCAAAAATGGTACCATTAAAAACGTCAGCTCGAGACGCAAAAAATAAGCCATCATTGAGTCATAGATCCCGAAAAATGAGAACGCTACGGGTCACGGAATATGGTATAAAACGTGCGCCACTTTTTTCGGACAAACTTCCGATTTTTTTTTAACCCCTTATATAAAAGTAAACCTATACATATTTGGTGTCTACGAACTCGCACTGACCTGAGGCATCACACCCACACATCAGTTTTACCATATAGTGAACACAGTGAATAAAATATCTCAAAAACCATAGTGCTATCTCACTTTTTTTGCAATTTTTCAGCATTTGGAATTTTTTGACATTTTCTAGTACACTATATGGTAAAACTGATAGTTTCATTTAAAAGTACAGCTCGTTCCGCAAACAATGAGCCCTCACATGACCATATTGACTGAAAAATAAAAAAGTTACGTCTCTCAGAAAAAGAATGGCGAAAAAAAAAAACGGAAAGCGAAAAATCGGCCGGTCGTGAAGGGGTTAAGGGCCTTTATAACGTGGGCCTCGCGCTCCTCCAGTGCGGATTATACTCTTCACTTGGAGAAGTTGCTTGCTCAGGAGTGCATGTGGCTTCAGACTTCT
Source organism: Anomaloglossus baeobatrachus (assembly GCF_048569485.1). Lineage (NCBI taxonomy): Eukaryota > Metazoa > Chordata > Amphibia > Anura > Aromobatidae > Anomaloglossus > Anomaloglossus baeobatrachus. The sequence continues at coordinate 257,956,528 of NC_134360.1, forward strand.
GTTGCTGTATTTTCTGTAGATTCCCTCTCAAGATAAGTTGTTGTTTTTCCTTTTTCCCCTTTTTGCTGTTTATTTTTGTGTTTGTTTTTCCCTCCATGAATTGGTGGGTGTTGGGATTTAGTCCTAGGGTCTGGCTAGGAGACAGGGGCACGTTGGCGGGCCACACCTCCTAACCCTTATAGGTGCCTGTGGTTTGAGGGTAAGCGCAGGGCCCCCCAGTATCAGGGTCAGCGCAGGAGCCCCTGGTTACCCCCCCTCTTTGTGTTTCAGCGTACCTTATTCCCAGGAGTCCACTTGCTGGGTGTTTCTCCCCACACCCAGTGTGACAATTATCCCCCGTCCTGGACCCACCCTGTAATAGTGTCCCTCATCCTGAGCCCCTTTCTTTAATTATGGCCTCCGTCCTGGGCCATTTATGTAATAATGTCCCCATCCTGGCCCAATAGTATAGTAATGTAGCCCAACCTGATCCTCACTCTTTAATAATATCCCCCATCCTAGCTTAATCCTTTAATTATGTTCCCCATCCTGGCCCAATTCTTTAAAGGGGATATCTGTTACCTTTTCTTTTTACACTGTGCCTAACAACTAACAGGCAGGTAATTGCAAACTACCTGCATGTTGTGCCCGCTGCCATTCTCTGCTGGCACATAGCAGGCACAGACCACTTCTGCTGGCATTTCAGTGGTTTCTACTGACATCATGTCAGAAGAGATGTCAGCTCCATCCACTGCTGCTGACCACTATAGGGCGCAGTCACACTCAGATGAGGATCCTATTGTGATGCTCGGACCGGCCATCGGCTCTCCTGACCCGAGCATGTATTTCTATGCAGCTGTCATGCTCAGGTAAGGAGAGCTGCCAGTCAGTCCGAGCACTGCAATGTGATCCTTGTACGAGATATACCATCGTGTGACTGCATCCTTCATCCAGCTGTCAATCTCTGAGAGCAGCATTTAATGTGCACAGTCCGGGGAGTGCGAGTTCCTTGCAGCCGTTGTCACCACCTATGTCGCAATTGTAGGGTGCCGATACATGGCTGTGGTACCCGAGGGTCTGCTGAAGATGCTTGCCATTATGCTATGTCTTTGAAGACCAGTGTGTGGCTGAGCTTCTTAGGAGACTGTGATTTTCTCTATATGCTGCCATAATGTGGTATTGCAGTATATAGCGCAAGTAAGAGATCAAATTCAAATAAGTCCCTTACAGAAACAAAAAAAAAAGTAAGTTAATGCTTTTAAAAGTATAGTATATGAGAAAACATATGATATACTATATATATATATATATATATATATATATATAATTTAAATATCACCCCGCTTTGTAAAAATTAAACATTCTTATTTAAGTGATCAGAGAGACAAAAGTTTAAAATAGCTACCCTATGGAAGCTAAGACAATTGTTTAAAAATGCTTTTAAAAATAAAGAAAACATTTTATTATAATAATAATATAATGAAAAAAAGTAAAATAAAAAAAAATATATATATATATATATACATATGATAAAATTATTAAAGAAATAATAAAAATGTAAAAAATAAGCATTCTGATTTATGAAAATATACAATTACTCAGCCTTGTAGAGAGAAAAAATAAAAATGTATCTTAATTGGTACAACACAACACAGCAACAATGTAATAAGAAGCGATCATAACATTATCTCTACCTTATTGATACAAAATTAAAATATTACAGGTCTAGTAAAATGGCAAAGTAGGAAACTTTTAAAAAAAATAAATTCAGTACATTGAGTGGTAAAATCAATAAAGCAATTCACATATAACATTTGGCCAGAGAATACAAGCTGTTACGGTTTTGTGGAAGGAAAAATAAAAAACAAACTAATGGCTCTTGGAAGGAAAATGTAAATGCAGATGTTAATCTGAATCACTTAATTAAATACAAGATATTAAATTGTGAGTAAACCAGTAATATTTCATAGAACACTTTCCACCAGACTACATTGCCCTAATACTCATGTAGGAATTAAAACAAGTATATGGGGAAATTATGAGCGCCGCAGCGAGAAGAATTTTCCATTTGGTAACTTTTGTAAATAACGTAATTACATAGAATTTCTTCACTGGAACGCATACATTATTTCTGCAAAGTGCTCGGAGTTATTTAATGCAGCCAAGTAAATAATTGATTGTCACTGTTTGATCATGGTATTCCTTTGATACATAATATTAGAGAGACTATCAGAAGCCATTACACTTTATTACTATGACTCATTTGTCTCTATGCAATTTGCAGTTATATAGATCAATTTAGCCCCGGTTATTCTTGATATGAAATGATTGGGAACGTGAGTATTAAACATAAGAGTTCTCGAGTTTTTTCTCCGTATCTTTGATGAAAATCGTTCTTGACTGAATCCCACATCAAAGTACTTTGTGAACTAAACCTTATGGAAATGAGTCCCAATAAACTGTGGATAATTTAGGACACTATGGGGATATTAGACCAAACATCCCGGACCATTACCAGTGCAGGCTCCAAACTGTATGGATTAAAGAGAACATCGAAAAGTAGAAGTCACGAGCTATATGAGGACAGGACAGGAGCTCCTAGGCTGGCCCTCAGACTAGAGTCCCTGCGCTGTCCCTTATCTCAGAGGTACATTTGATGGTAACCAGGTCCGAGCCGCCAGCGTGACCCTGACTCCTGTCCGGACCCTGATCTTAATCCCCCTCTCCCACACCCTCGGGGCAGGCCAGAAAACACAAAGGCAAAACCCCACAAAACAACACAGACAATGGAGAAACTTAGACCGATGAAATAAAAAAAGATATTATTCATCAACATCTCTACACTTTAATTTGGCTGATGCACGGTGTTAACCCCTTCTCTACTTCGTTTTGAGTGTGCCATAATTTTGGCACACGTGTGATCTCCGTGCACTATCTGTGATAATACATGGAGATCAAGCACTTATACTCACCTGTCCATGTCGCTGCTGTCCGTGGTGCTGAAGTCTCCCACGATGCTGTGTCTGGCCGCTGCTGTCTCCCTGCGCTGCTACTTCCGGGTCTTCTGTGTAGTGAATATTCATGAGTATAATTAGCCAGCCTGAAGGCAGGAGACAGCAGCGGCTGAACACAGCATCGCTGGAGACGTGAGTTTAACAAGCTTTTTATTTTAAATGTACGTGATTTTTCTGGTGCGTGTTTTTGTGGATCACACCACTGTGTGGTCTGTGGGACATCAATGCTGCCGGAGAAAAACTGACATGTCTCCATGTGGAACACACAGACACGCATGTGCACCGCACAGAAACACGTCAGTGAGAAATAACTGATGTGTGCGGAGACCCATTGATGTTAATGTATGTCCGTGATTCATATACATATAAAAACTGTAACATACGTACCAGAATCACTGACGTGTGAAGAGGGGCCTTATATTCAGGGGGAATATAGGGGGGAAATAATTAACCTGGCCAGCCCAATTTCTGCTTGATTGATGCTCTTCTGGCAGGAATAATGATCTGATACGGCACACTTTGTGCCCAAAGACTTTGTAAAAAGGCCAAGGTTTATGTCCAAATATTAAACAATCCTAAAATTATTATTTTTTTTCAAGCATTGTACAATTTACAAATTTTGGACAAAATGTTTGTATAGTCATTGGCATGCCCCCTGTAGCTGTAATGTATTCGTTACATGTTTCGCCAGCTAGGTCGCTCCATTTTGATACACGACCTGTCACCTTCAATGTCTTTTTATAATGTTACCATCTAAATAGCTTTCTGTCAAATTAGTTCTCCAAGACGGGACTAATGGAAATAAATGAGAAAGGACTGGCACATTTGGAAACTGTGACTGAGCAAACCTTTAATTATTGTCAATGTGATTTCACTGTACGTTGAGAGAAGATGGAACGCACCAGGCTGCTAGTGGACTTTATATTATCCGATTATGTCAATGGGCTATATAAAAGCTTGGGAAGTTATGGCAATAAATAATGGGATTATTTAAAACCCACTCCTAGAATCAATGTCTCATTTTCGGCCGCTGTGCATTTATTTTGCTTTGCTTGATTACCGAGGAAAGAAATTTTATATCGACACAATTACTGAATTTTAGAATATTTCCCAGCGTTCTTCAGTTTTAGTTGAAAAATTATATACATACATATTTCTTAATTTTAACATTCTGTACTTCAGATTTTATAAATGATTAGTTTAGTCAAATGTTATGGAAACTGTCACGGAGTATATGGAGACAGGACAGGGGCCCCTGGGCTGGCCCTAAGACTTGTGACCTTGCAGCACTGTACCTTATCTTGGAGGTAGGTATGATGGTAACCAGGTCCGAGCCCCCAGCGTGACCCTGACTTCTGTCTGGGCGCTCATCTTAGTCCGCCTCTTCACCACCCTCGGGGCGAGCCAGAAAACAGAAAGACAAAACCCCACAAAATGACAAAGACAAGGAAGAGTGTAAACTCATACACACAGCACTCAAAACACACAGGAGAAACAATATGTGTACTGGTGACTAATGAAAAAGGGGAGGAAGAAACGCACAACAGGGGGACGCTCACACCACTCAGAAGTGCAGCACAGATCAACATATACAGGCGATAATACCAAGACCGGGATCGCTGGAGTACAAACTGAAGCTATCATAGGCACCTCCAGGAAGGAAGCCTTAAATAGGAAAGTGACAGCAAAACTTGGCAATCAGCAACCTGAGCACTTGGGTCCTACTTAGCAGTTTGTAGGAATTAACTCCTGCAGAGCTAAAGATCAGTAAACCTGAACCAGCCGAAGCCCGGCTCAGGCTGAGTAATCCAGAAGCCTCAGGTTCCTTGTCAAACTCATTAGTGTAAACAGAGTCTAACAACACCGTGCCAGCAGGTGTGTGCAGAGTCGAATATTGCATGACAGAAACACTAATAAAGGGGTTATCTGAATTAGAGAACCATAATCTCTAAGCCCTATAAACTAACACCCACTATGAGATAAATCCAAGCACTACACTCAGCCTAGATCATTGGCCAGCATTGACTACCACCAAAGACCACCATTTCAGGACTGGTTGCAGGATCTCATCTCACAATCAGCTATTATTCAATGGACTCACACTCAAAGGTGTAGATGTAGAAGGTGAAAAAGTAGGAATCGGAGCTTCGGAGCCTAAATAGATAGCTGTTGGCAGGCAACTCGGCTAGCTGTTCCATAGATAGTAGTGGCCGGTCGAGCGCTCCTGTGTTCTCCATGGGAAAGCCTCTGCCAGGGTAGTCTCCTGGAGAACAAAAACAATAGTCAACCAAAATCAGACTTGCCGGATTCAATTCAGGATCCCCCTATACACATTAGACTATAATCTGACCCCACCGATATTAGCTGGTTCAGCAGATGTCAGCTTAATGTGTATGGAGGCCCAATGGATCCTGTATGACCTATGACGACACTAAAACTCAACTGGCCCATGGGTTAGGAGTAAGGTGTTACAAATTTTGCAATGGAGACCAAGACCCCAATTCATCATTTCTTTCTCCAGCTTTCCATGGCAATTTTCTCATTTATAGTAGCTTTATCATTTGCCCATTATTCTCCATGGTTTGTACAGTTTTTTTTACATTTTTTTTATGTTCCCCATCAATTTTGCACATTCAGATGTTTTAGACAGATTTGTAAAAGTGTAACGTTTACAAAATGTCCCTGCCTGAAGTAAAGTTTCTATCAGAGTTATCGATTTGTCGTTTTTTAAGATAAACATGGAATGGTTTAAAGCATTGGCAACTTTTGGTGTTAAAAAGTCACAAGAAATGGTTAAGGAAAAAAATAAAGAGCATTTTTGAGTTAGCATAGCACCAAATTCATGACCCGTGTCTGCTCACTGTCTGTAGGTTATATGTGACACAGAACTTTCCTTTATTCACTATATCCAGTCTCTCACGTGCTAAGATGTTACTTGCATCTTACACAGCATCTCCAGAATCCCACATATTCTCACCTTTGAAATTTCAAAAACTCTGTCGCTCTTATTCATTTTTGATATGGACTCCTGCAAATTTCTACTGATCGTTCTCCCTCCATCCAAACTTTGTACTCTCCAGTCCATCTTTAATTCGACAGCCAGGGTCCTATTTATGTCACCAAAGCCTCCACCTTGTGCCAGTCATTGCACTGGTTGTCTATTCCCTAAAGAATACAATACAAACTTATATCTCTCACCCACAAAGCTCTCCACAGTTTCACACCACCCTATAGCTCATCGCTCATCTCTGTTTATCACCTTACGGGTTGTAGTGCCGGCCAGCGTTGGACTGGCTGCTGGAGGAATCTCCAGTAATGCCAGGACTGGAATCAGGTACCTGCATTGCACTCTGGAGCTGTCACATGAACTCCGGAGATCACCCTGTCCTGTCTGCAGCTGACATGAACTGAACCGCAATCACCGGGGAATCAATCACTCGGCGCTTGCGGTACAGTCTTGGCTGCATGCCGGAGCTCAGGTGAGAGCTCCGGAGTGCAATGCAGGTACCTGAATCCAGGCCTGGCTTTACTGGAGATTCCTCCGGTAGCCAGTCCAACGCTGGTGTGGGCATTCCTGCAGGAATGCTGACTTACCGCCACCGCTGGGTCCCATTCTCCCCTGCTAGAATGCGGCCTTCCACATGGTCTCCTGCCTTCCTTCCCTCCTGGGCCCTGTACATGCCACACAGGATTCCTGGGAGTGCACCTAAGATGCATGCATTAATGTACACCAGCCCTCTCCTTAAAGGGCCGATGCAATGTTTCCAGAAAATGCCTCTCAGCCTATGGCATTATGTATTTAAGTCACCAGCCTATTAGGGTAGGTGCCTGCTTAATGACCTTAGTTACTCAGTATACCAGTCTGCTGCTAGTTAGTTGTCAGGTTCCTGTGCTCCTGTCCAATTATCTCTATGTCCCTCTCCTTTACCTCCCGTCCCATACCTATTTTTCCCTGCTGTACCCACCATACCTGTCTTCCCCAGCCATCCTGCCTGTATCTGCCGGCACCTGTTCTTATACCTGAGTCCATCTCCTGTCCTGGGGGCCAGCTGCTACAGTCCCGGTCACTACCCTGGGAGTGGTACTTTAGCATCCGTCTCGCGATAGGCACTTATTTAAGCCCCTTCCACTAAAGGGTAAGCCTGAGTCCCTTCTGTGGTCCAGTGGGTCCACTAACCCTGTTCACTGCCCCTACACTGGCTACGAACGTTACACCAGTGTTCTAAGTTCTGCAATTAATCTAATACTAACATGCTCCATAATGTGAACATTGCACCTTCATCTCCAAGACTTTTCCAGCTGCACCAGTTTTCTGGAATGCACTACCCCTAGCCCCCACATTTTTAGGCGTGCTTTAAAAATACATCTCTTCAGACAAGCGTATCACCTCAATTCACTAATCTAACTCTCCTCTTACTACATTTTTCTCAGAATCTGGTCCCTTCTATTCATTTCTCGCCACATGCACCCAACAGTACTTGGGCCCTCACTCGTCTTGTGACTGTTGAGCTACGTTACTTGGTAATGTCTTTATTGTCAGTACATGTCTCCGCTTAATTGTAAAGTGCTGCGAAAAATGTTGGCTTAAAAATATTGAAAAAAAATCCATCACGTACAGTTTTTCACAACCACTGACTCCATAGTCCGTCTCCTGCACCTTACTTTGCCCCTTTGTGTGACCTTTGGTGGATGATTTTTGGTGTCATTAGATGGGTTAGAAGTTAAGTGGCACCTGCTTTTTTATGGTACAGAAGCAGAGAAAAGGAATTCCTTCCATACTTTTCTCAAGATGGTGCTCTAATGTCTACAATGATCCTGGACTGCTGAAAAAATTAACATTGAGTACAATGTGAGCGAGTGGAGACTCTTTATTGATTCATCCCAAAAAAGGTCTGAGCTGCTACTGCACAATGGCAACGAGTACGCTTCAGTGCCTGGAGGGCGTTCTGTGCACTTGAAGGAAAGCTATAAGAATTCAGACTTTATTCTTAAGAAACGTAATTAGGAGGATCAAGGATAGTCAATATGTGGTGATCTGGAAGTCCTCTCTTTGCTCCATGGGCAGCGAGGAGGATACACAAAGTCCCCATGCTTTTTCTGTGAATGGGAAAGCCAGGATAGGACTCATCACTGGAGCCAAAAAAGTTGACCAATGAGAACATCTTTGCAACCTTGAGTCAAGAACATATTCATTGAAAGTTTAGTTGATCGCACTAAGGTTCTCCTGCCACCGCTCCACATTAAGCTTGGACTAATGAAACGGTATTTGAAAGCTTCACCGAAAGAAGGAGAGACTTTTAAGTATTTATGTAGAAAGTTTCAGAGACTGAAGCAAAACTGAAGGAAGGCATTTTTGTATGTCCAGATATGTGAAACTCATGAAGGACGACGTGTTCAAAACAGAAATGAAAACTGTTGAGAAAAGACCTTGGGTTTCTTTTAAAGACATTGTGAAGAAATTTTTAGATAACAACAAAGATCCAAATTTAAGTCCATCATGGAGAACATTGCAAAGCCTCGGGTCGTCTGCTGAATTTGAAGTTACAGTTTTTACATTCCCATTTGGACGACTTTCCTGAAAACCTTGGTGCCGTTACCGAAAAGCAAAGAGAAAGATTTCATCAAGGAGATAGAACGACGATACTAACGTAGATGGAAGGTGAAGATGATGGGGACGATACCAAGGTAGATGGAAGGTGAAGATGATGGGGGACGATACCAAGGTAGATGGAAGGTGAAGATGATGGGGACGATACCAAGGTAGATGGAAGGTGAAGATGATGGGGGACGATACCAAGGTAGATGGAAGGTGAAGATGATGGGGACGATACCAAGGTAGATGGAAGGTGAAGATGATGGGGGACGATACCAAGGTAGATGGAAGGTGAAGATGATGGTGGCGATACCAAGGTAGATGGAAGGTGAAGATGATGGGGACGATACCAAGGTAGATGGAAGGTGAAGATGATGGGGGACGATACCAAGGTAGATGGAAGGTGAAGATGATGGAAGATACCAAGGTAGATGGAAGGTGAAGATGATGAGAGACGATACCAAGGTAGATGGAAGGTGAAGATGATGGGGGACGATACCAAGGTAGATGGAAGGTGAAGATGAGCGGGATGATACCAAGGTAGATGAAAGGGGAAGATGATGGGGGCGATACCAAGGTAGATGGAAAGTGAACATGATGGGGACGATACCAAGGTAGATGGAAGGTGAAGATGATGGGGGAAGATACTAAGGTAGATGGAAGGTGAAGATGAGCGGGATGATACCAAGGTAGATGAAAGGGGAAGATGATGGGGGCGATACCAAGGTAGATGGAAAGTGAACATGATGGGGACGATACCAAGGTAGATGGAAGGTGATGATGATGGGGACGATACCAAGGTAGATAGAAGGTGAAGATGATGGGGACGATACCAAGGTAGATGGAAGGTGAAGATGATGGGGACGATACCAAGGTAGATAGAAGGTAAAGATGATGGGGGACGATACCAAGGAAGATGGAAGGTGAAAATGATGGGGGACGTTACCAAGGTAGATGGAAGGTGAAGATGATGGGGGACGATACCAAGTTAGATGGAAGGTGAAGATGATGGGGGACGATACCAAGTTAGATGGAAGGTGAAGATGATGGGGGACGATACCAAGGTAGATGGAAGGTGAAGATGATGGGGGACGATACCAAGTTAGATGGAAGGTGAAGATGATGGGGGACGATACCAAGGTAGATGGAAGGTGATGATGATGGGGACGATACCAAGGTAGATCGAAGGTGAAGATGATGGGGGACGATACCAAGGTAGATGGAAGGTGAAGATGATGGGGGACGATACCAAGGTAGATGGAAGGTGAAGATGATGGGGGACGATACCAAGATAGATGGAAGGTGAAGATGATGGGGACGATACCAAGGTAGATGGAAGGTGAAGATGATGGGGGACGATACCAAGGTAGATGGAAGGTGAAGATGATGGGGGACAATAACAAAGGTAGATGGAAGATGAAGATGATGGAGGATAATACCAAGGTAGATGGAAGGTGAAGATGATGGGGGACAATACCAAGGAAGATGGAAGGTGAAGATGATGGGGACGATACCAAGGAAGATAGAAGGTGAAGATGATGGAGGATAATACCAAGGTAGATGGAAAGTGAAGATGATGGGGACAATATCAAGTTAGATGGAAGGTGAAGATGATGGGGACGATACCAAGGTAGATGGAAGGGGAAGATGATGGGGAAGATACCAAGGTAGATGGAAGGTGAAGATGATGGGGGACAATACCAAGGAAGATGGAAGGTGAAGATGATGGGGACGATACCAAGGAAGATAGAAGGTGAAGATGATGGAGGATAATACCAAGGTAGATGGAAGGTGAAGATGATGGAGGATAATACCAAGGTAGATGGAAGGTGAAGATGATGGGGGACGATACCAAGTTAGATGGAAGGTGAAGATGATGGGGACGATACCAAGGTAGATGGAAGGTGATGATGATGGGGACGATACCAAGGTAGATGGAAGGTGAAGATGATGGGGGACGATACCAAGGTAGATGGAAGGTGAAGATGATGGGGGATGATACCAAGGTAGATGGAAGGTGAAGATGATGGGGGACGATACCAAGGTAGATGGAAGGTGAAGATGATGGGGGACGATACCAAGGTAGATGGAAGGTGAAGATGATCGGGACGATACCAAGGTAGATGGAAGGTGAAGATGATGGGGGATGATACCAAGTTAGATGGAAGGTGAAGATGATGGGGACGATACCAAGGTAGATGGAAGGTGAAGATGATGGGGGACGATACCAAGTTAGATGGAAGGTGAAGATGATGGGGGACGATACCAAGGTAGATGGAAGGTGAAGATGATGGGGGACGATACCAAGTTAGATGGAAGGTGAAGATGATGGGGGACGATACCAAGGTAGATGGAAGGTGATGATGATGGGGACGATACCAAGGTAGATCGAAGGTGAAGATGATGGGGGACGATACCAAGGTAGATGGAAGGTGAAGATGATGGGGGACGATACCAAGGTAGATGGAAGGTGAAGATGATGGGGGACGATACCAAGATAGATGGAAGGTGAAGATGATGGGGACGATACCAAGGTAGATGGAAGGTGAAGATGATGGGGGACGATACCAAGGTAGATGGAAGGTGAAGATGATGGGGGACAATAACAAAGGTAGATGGAAGATGAAGATGATGGAGGATAATACCAAGGTAGATGGAAGGTGAAGATGATGGGGGACAATACCAAGGAAGATGGAAGGTGAAGATGATGGGGACGATACCAAGGAAGATAGAAGGTGAAGATGATGGAGGATAATACCAAGGTAGATGGAAAGTGAAGATGATGGGGACAATATCAAGTTAGATGGAAGGTGAAGATGATGGGGACGATACCAAGGTAGATGGAAGGGGAAGATGATGGGGAAGATACCAAGGTAGATGGAAGGTGAAGATGATGGGGGACAATACCAAGGAAGATGGAAGGTGAAGATGATGGGGACGATACCAAGGAAGATAGAAGGTGAAGATGATGGAGGATAATACCAAGGTAGATGGAAGGTGAAGATGATGGAGGATAATACCAAGGTAGATGGAAGGTGAAGATGATGGGGGACGATACCAAGTTAGATGGAAGGTGAAGATGATGGGGACGATACCAAGGTAGATGGAAGGTGATGATGATGGGGACGATACCAAGGTAGATGGAAGGTGAAGATGATGGGGGACGATACCAAGGTAGATGGAAGGTGAAGATGATGGGGGATGATACCAAGGTAGATGGAAGGTGAAGATGATGGGGGACGATACCAAGGTAGATGGAAGGTGAAGATGATGGGGGACGATACCAAGGTAGATGGAAGGTGAAGATGATCGGGACGATACCAAGGTAGATGGAAGGTGAAGATGATGGGGGATGATACCAAGTTAGATGGAAGGTGAAGATGATGGGGACGATACCAAGGTAGATGGAAGGTGAAGATGATGGGGGACGATACCAAGGTAGATGGAAGGTGAAGATGATGGGGGACAATACCAAGGTAGATGGAAGATGAAGATGATGGAGGATAATACCAAGGAAGATGGAAGGTGAAGATGATGGGGACGATACCAAGGAAGATAGAAGGTGAAGATGATGGAGGATAATACCAAGGTAGATGGAAGGTGAAGATGATGGGGACGATACCAAGTTAGATGGAAGGTGAAGATGATGGTGATGATACCAAGGTAGATGGAAGGGGAAGATGATGGGGAAGATACCAAAGTAGATGGAAGGTGAAGATGATGGGGATGATACCAAGGAAGATGGAAGGTGAAGATGATGGGGACGATACCAAGGAAGATAGAAGGTGAAGATGATGGAGGATAATACCAAGGTAGATGGAAGGTGAAGATGATGGAGGATAATACGAAGGTAGATGGAAGGTGAATATGATGGGGACGATACCAAGGTAGATGGAAGGTGAAGATGATGGAGGATAATACCAAGGTAGATGGAAGGTGAAGATGATGGGGACCATACCAAGTTAGATCGAAGGTGAAGATGATGGGGACGATACCAAGGTAGATGGAAGGGGAAGATGATGGGGAAGATACCAAGGTAGATGGAAGGTGAAGATGATGGGGGACAATACCAAGGAAGATGGAAGGTGAAGATGATGGGGACGATACCAAGGAAGATAGAAGGTGAAGATGATGGGGGACGATACCAAGGTAGATGGAAGGTGAAGATGATGGAGGATAATACCAAGGTAGACGGAAGGTGAATATGATGGGGACGATACCAAGGTAGATGGAAGGTGAACATTATGGGGGCGACTGCTGGAGGCTTCACAGAGAAGATCCGCAACTTCTATAAGAGAAAAGGGATCAAGAGAAAAGGAAAAGGCAAAATATTTACCGAAATTTTGCAGACTTAATGTTCAATAAATATTTATATATAATATTGCGTAAATATTTGGCTACAATAATGATTATTATTGTTCATCTCACTTGTACGTAATTTCACACATGTTTTGTGCAAAATCCATAAGTGATGGTTGAAGGTAGAAATGTTTTTTAGAATAAGAGCATAAGAAAAGATAAGAATCAGTCATTGGATTTGAAACAATTTTCATAAAACCAAATTTTAATTATTCTATCCATCCGACCACCCATCCCCATTCCGTCACCAGCAGTTCCATGCAGGACCTTAAAACCACCGACCGGTCAATTTGATAACTAGAACCATTTCTGTTTTGTCCAATAATTTTTCGATCCACGCAGAGATATTTGTGTTAAGGCACATGCATGTTTTTGGGGAAAAATTGGAAACCCTATTGGAAGCAATTGGCTGCCATCTAAATGGGAACTATGCTTAAATGTTACTGCACAATCAATAGGGTAATAAAGTAGGGCAATGCCGCTTAAGAAGATCACATTTTAGCAAATACTACAAAATGATCAGCTTTCCAGTTGTATTATATTTATGTATTATTTACTGGCCTTCTTCTTTGAGACTACCCATGTAAGAGAGCATTTTCCATGCAGTAAAGGCTTATCCTTTTAAAGATCTATAAGTGTGTGTGTGTGTGTGTGTATATATATTTATATTATAGACAGACAGAAGTTCAATTCATTTTGGAAAGACCTTTGGATGTGGAAGTGACTTTCAGCTTTAGTTCTAAACTTTTTAGACAAGTTTGGAGTAGTTTTTAGGTTTGGTAAGACTATGTTCTCTTTTAGACACTGGTGCAGCCTTCGAGTTTTCCATGGAGAAGCTGCTTCCGAAAGACACCAGCGGTCCTTTTTATGAGTTTTGTGGTGGTTCTTGCGGAGGCCCCACTGTTGGCTTCTCCTCATCTATACTATCAATTATATAGAGAGCAGGCAGCTTCACAGTGGAAGCCCCCTGAAGAATGAGCATGTGTCATGATGATTATGGGATAGTGTGGAACCAAGGCTCTCAAGCTGTCCCTCAAGCTAGGGGGCCCTATGCTATTGATACTCCTGATGGTGGAGATACCTGAGTCTCCTTCCAGGTCCTACTCCTGACCAGTCCTGATCTGACTCCTCCTCCCCCCAGGGAGGGACAGAACAAGAGTGAGATGAAACCTACAGATAAAGACAGACAAGGGAAAACCAAAACTCTGTCACATAACACACACAATAAGACAATAAGAGATTCAAGAGGAAGAACAAGAGCAGGAAAGAAGTACAAAACAGGGGTAAACTCTACAACCACACCAAACAATAAGCACAACTTTCACCAGTAAGGCGGGCTTTACACGTTGCGACATCGTTAGCAATTGCTAGCGATGTTCAGCGTGATAGTCCCCGCCCCCGTCGCACACACGATATGTGGTGATTGTTGCGGTAGAGAACATTATCGCTACAGCAGCTTCACACGCACATACCTGCTCTGCGACGTCGCTGTGACTGCCGAACAATTCCTCATTTAAGGGGGAGGTGCATTCGGCGTCACCGCAACGCCACCGTGACGTCACTAATCGGCTGGTCAATAGAAGCAAAGGGGCGGAGATGAGCGGGACATAACATCCCGCCCACCTTCTCACTTCCGCATTGCCATCGGGACGCAGGTAAGGAGATATTTGTCGTTCCTGCGGGTTTACACACTGCGATGTGTGGAGCTGCAGGAACGACAAACAACATCGTACCTGCAGCAGTAATGACATTATGGAAATGAACGACGTTCCACAGATCAGCGATATTGTACGCTTCTGTGCTCGTTCATCGTCGCACCTAGGATTTACATGTTGCGATGTCGCTACTGGCTCCGGATGTGCGTCACTAACGACGTGACCCCGCCGATATATTGGTAGCGATGTCGCAATGTGTGAAGCTCCCCTAAGTTTGGGACAGCACACTTTACAGACCAACCTATAGCTGGCATGGGTGGAAGGATTCCACCAGTATAAATAGGAGGGGAGCAGATGTAATAGGCCTCCCCACAACATGTGATCAAAGGAGCATACAGACCAGCAGAGATTAACTCTTACTAGCCTGCCTATGACTCAGCACACAGCAGGTTGATGCCTGAGTCTGCCTATGTTGATACCAGACACCAGAGAAACCATTAGGCAGAGTGTCAGAATCTGCAATCTGAACAGAGCCTGAAGCTACCATGACAGTCGGAGAAGTTTGTGTAAAACTCTGTGTGACAGCATGAGACATCTTTTAACTCTTTCAGAATCTGAAATGGTTAAATGAAGAGACAAGATGGAGCATGTGCACAGCAGGGCTGTGGCGCCCTGGACAAGACAGGGGCCACAGAGAACAACACCAACACACCCCCACCCTCAGCAGTTCACAGCAGACATCCCCAGTGAAACCTGATTCCTTCCCTCCGGTTCAGACAGACACACTAGGTGGGCGGAGTCAAGCAGGCACGCCCACCGAAGAGTCTGGCTGGCCTGAGGCAGGAAACCGGTCCAGACAAGTCCAGGCAGAGGAAGAGAGAGGAGGTCTGCAGAGAGGCAGAAGCAGACAGGGTTAAACCGGAGGAAGAGGAGAAAAAAGGCAACAATCATGTGCAAAAAATATCATTTTTATTCATTAAAATACATATAAATTGATATAAAAATACATGGATGGAAGAAATCGACCTAGCAGTGAGACGTGAGGGTAGGGGGAGGGGGAAGGGGAAGAAGTTGTGGGGCAACCCCGCCAACCAGGACCAACCAAGTGGTAATTGAAAATTATAGTGCCACCAGTCACATGAGATATCATATGGTGAATTATGGCTAGGAGAGCAGCCCGGGCGATATAGTGGATGTCAAAAAATTGTCTGCAGGATGCATATACCTATATTAGTGTCTCCCCCCAGGGACACGCCGCAGTCTTGTGGAAATCAACTGGATCGCCACACGGAACCACAGGCAGGGATAACCAATTGGAATTATATCAGCATCAATGTGTATATAGAAAATCCAGGCCTGGTGCACCGTGTGACCAACGCAGTGTGATGGAAAAATTGGTTCCTGTAATAAGACTGCGGCAGTGTAACACAGGGAAGACTGCAGAGCCGTGCACCTATATAGGAGCAATTTCAATATGCAGAGTGGTAAAAAATATAATAATGCCCACTGGGACTGATCAGCCACAGTGTGGTATATGTTATGGCAGCGCACTGGGCTGCAGGGGGCTGCAGAGCAAGCAAGAAGGACAGTGCATAAGTCTAGTGAGCAATCACTGTGCAGCAACCAGAAGCAGCACGCAGTCAGACACTGCCATTCATGCGGTGGAACACAGAAAGTAAAAATACCTGGTGGTTGGTACTGGGGGCAGGGAAACAGCCTCCTGACAGCTGTTTCGCAGCGTTGCTTTTTCGGAAGGAGGTATTCAAATGACGTGTATGCAAGACTTTATAGAGAGTAGGTAAGGTGTATGTGATTAAACACTAATCGCGATCATGCATCTGCGCATGCGCCGGTATCCGAGTACGGAAAGCGAGGGAGAGCAAAACACCGCTGTGTACGGCGCACGCGCAGGACCACGGGACGCGTCACCATGGTACCCGCGCGTGCGCACCAACGGGCTCGCTCCCCGTCGCCACCCGCAGTCAGCACACCGGAGGACGCGCGTGACCGCTCAGGGGTGAGTGACGAAAATTAGATAATAATACAATAAGTTGACAATATACATAAAGATCCATTTGAGAACCACACAGGAAGTTGCAATACAAAAACCGCACTTTCAACGAAGAGGTTCATAAAAACTTGTATTCTCAATTGTCAATGTATACGCATGCGCAGATGGCAGTGTCTGACTGCGTGCTGCTTCTGGTTGCTGCACAGTGATTGCTCACTAGACTTATGCACTGTCCTTCTTGCTTGCTCTGCAGCCCCCTGCAGCCCAGTGCGCTGCCATAACATATACCACACTGTGGCTGATCAGTCCCAGTGGGCATTATTATATTTTTTACCACTCTGCATATTGACATTGCTCCTATATAGGTGCACGGCTCTGCAGTCTTCCCTGTGTTACACTGCCGCAGTCTTATTACAGGAACCAATTTTTCCATCACACTGCGTTGGTCACACGGTGCACCAGGCCTGGATTTTCTATATACACATTGATGCTGATATAATTCCAATTGGTTATCCCTGCCTGTGGTTCCGTGTGGCGATCCAGTTGATTTCCACAAGACTGCGGCGTGTCCCTGGGGGGAGACACTAATATAGGTATATGCATCCTGCAGACAATTTTTTGACATCCACTATATCGCCCGGGCTGCTCTCCTAGCCATAATTCACCATATGATATCTCATGTGACTGGTGGCACTATAATTTTCAATTACCACTTGGTTGGTCCTGGTTGGCGGGGTTGCCCCACAACTTCTTCCCCTTCCCCCTCCCCCTACCCTCACGTCTCACTGCTAGGTCGATTTCTTCCATCCATGTATTTTTATATCAATTTATATGTATTTTAATGAATAAAAATGATATTTTTTGCACATGATTGTTGCCTTTTTTCTCCTCTTCCTCCGGTTTAATATGTTCCTCGGAGTAGGCATTTCCTTATGGGACACTACTCAGTGGTTCCATAGGGTTGATATCTAGTATGGCTAAATTTTTGTTCATAATTTGTTCTTCTGTGTTTTTCACAGTTTCTTTGCCAGCCATTATGAATTTCCGCTCACGCGACCAGGCGTGGCGCACACAGTTGGATAAAGTCTTCCAAGAATGTGGGAATACGTATTCCAGTACTAATAGTGACCCGATTAATGAGGAAAATCAATCCTTACAATCCACTATACAAAGGTATAGGGAGCTATACAGAAGGAGAGTTCGTTTATGGTGGAACCGAGCGTTCCTGGCCAAATATACGGAGAATGCCTGGGTACCGCGTGGACTCCGCGTCCAAGTCTTCCCCTCCTTTCCTACAGTTGAGGATAATTTTAAAAAGGAGTGGGAAGACAATTTACAATCTTGCTCCCTGAAATGTATGGATCTCCTCTCTAAGCATAATAGCACCACACTGGATCTCATTGAGAGTGAATTGGAGAATCTTGAAAAGATGATCCAAAGTCTGTGCACGGCGGATGTCTTCAATAAATTTATTTCTGAAGTATCCGCTGATGCCCAGAAATGGGAGAAGGAGGTCTGTGAGGCTAAATCCAAAAAACTCCAGCGTGATGCCAATGATTACTCTTCAGGATCTGTCTACAGGTGGAGCCATCGGTATTCCCGAGGCAGAAGACCCTTTAGACAGGTACCCCCCTCTCGGTCCCGTTCGACTTCTCTTTTTTCGGAATCTTCTCTGGATGAAGCACCGTCAGGTTCATCTGACAGAACACGCGGTTTGGCGAATACCACCGGGGTTACAACCCGTAGCCGCCAAAGAATACCTGACGTCACTTCCAAATTGCCTGGGGGAACCAACAATGGAGGTAGACTGCAGGTAATAAATCTTTCTTCCCGTGCGTTGTCCACAGATGAACTTGATGTGCTTTCCAGAGGCCTTAATTTCTGCCCTACTAATTCCTTCAATCTTTTCCTAGCGTTGAAGGACATCAATTTATTTGCCCGGAAGTTGCTCCTAAAAAAACTATACTCAAGGAAGCAACAATTGAGTGATTTGGACGAGACCGAGAGGGGCGCTCTTCAGGACTTACAAGATCTCCTGGATGAACAAAATTCTACCTCAGGTAGGACACCGGATTTTTTATGGCCCAAGTCCACACGTTTCCCCCCCTTGTCCCTCTGCCCGGCTATTGATATTTTTCTTAGACTAGTGACCGACGACCTCAAGAAAGTATCATCTAGACGGAAATATGATAACTTAACTCACCGTCAGAGGTCGGCGGTCACTATGCTACAAGGTTATGATGATGTTGTGATCAAGGCGGCGGACAAGGGGGGGAACATAGTGGTCTGGCCAACAGAGAAATATGAGAAAGAGGCACTAAGGCAGCTGAGGGATAAATCAACTTACCTGCGCCTCACTCATAATCCTCTGACCTCCTTCTCTCTTGCTTTGAGGAAGATTCTTACACAGGCCCATCATCAGGGAATCATTGACGAGAAGATGCTTCGGGGGCTGCTCACTAGCTGTCCACGTGTTCCCACTTTTTATCTTTTACCCAAAATCCATAAAGATGCCCTCAACCCCCCGGGACGTCCGATTGTGTCCGGCATAGGAGGGTTATGTGAACCTATTTGCAAATTTATTGATTTTTATTTAAAACCTTTAGTCGAAAATTTACCCTCCTATGTCAAGGACACCACGGACGTCCTGAGGCATCTTGATGGCATCTTTATGGATTCGGACATGTTCATGGTTTGTGCCGACGTGGAGTCTCTCTATACCTGCATCGGACATGCTGACGGTCTGGAGGCAGCCCGCTTCTACCTCTCAACCTCCGGTCTCGATGGCGCCCTGGTTTCACTTGTGATGGAGCTGCTCGACTTTGCCCTGACTCATAATTTTTTTGTTTTTAAAGATTTATTTTATTTACAGCGGCGCGGCACTGCTATGGGCGCTTCCTGCGCACCTGCCTACGCCAACCTCTTCCTAGGATACTGGGAGAGGTTGGTGTTTGGTGATGGTGGTGCTGTGGGGAGCTCCCATGTGCAGTGCTGGCTCCGCTACATTGATGACATTTTTGTCATTTGGCAGGGCACAGTCGGGCAGCTCGATCAATTTATGGATGACCTTAACACCAATTCCCTTAATATCAAGTTGACTTATAGATCTAGTAACACCAGCTTGGACTTCCTTGATATTAATATCTATACGGATGCGGCGGGGGGCATTCAGACCGATGTTTTCCGCAAGGACACATCGGTCAATGCCCTCTTACACGCATCCTCGGGTCATACCATTTCAACCATACGCGCCATCCCGACCGGACAGTTTCTGAGGATGAAGCGGATCTGCTCTTCTTCTTCCACCTTTGAAACCCAGTCGTCTGATCTCCGATGCAGGTTTAGAGAGAGGGGGTATAGCAATAGATGCATTAAGAAAGGCTATCTACGTGCAAAAAATACCCCCAGGGAACATCTTCTCCAATATAAACAACGTCGGCCAACCATGGACAATCAGATCCGCTTTATTGGGACTTTTAATCACGAGTGGGACACGATGAGGGGAATCCTGGAGAAGCACTGGTCGGTACTTTTTACCGAGCCCACACTGGCCGCAGTGCTTCCTAGGAGACCTCTCATGACGGCTAGGCGAGCAAAAAACCTGGGGGATCTTCTCGTCAAGAGCCACTACGTCCCTCCCAGACAGAACCCCTTCGGTTCTAGGGGCCCACTTCGGGGCTGTTTTCCATGCGGCCATTGTGCCGCATGTACTAACATCATTAGGGTGTCCTCTTTCACTTCTTCCGATGGCAAAAAAACGTTTTCTATTAACGATTATATCACTTGCAGTACTACACATGTAGTCTATTATGCAACATGTTCGTGCTCCCTGATTTATGTGGGGCTCACGTCCCGTGAGCTCCGCATTAGAGTCAGGGAGCACGTGAGAGATATTATTGCTGCTGCCACGGTGGAAGACGTCACCCTCTTGAAAACATTGCCCCGTCACTTTAGGGCTTTTCACAATTGTAGCCCTAAGTCATTGCAGGTCAGGGGCATTGATGTGGTTCACGGGGGTGTCCGGGGGGGCGATCTACGGAAGAGTCTCGCTCAGCGGGAGTCCAGGTGGATCGTCTCCCTGAACACCCTCGTGCCCCTCGGATTAAACGAGGTAGTCAGTTACGCCCCTTTCCTGTAATTACATTGGCCCGCATCTTCTCCTGTGTTTGGTCAGGATACCTTGTTATTGCCTCCTTATGCTAAATTTCTAATCATGGATTTTGATTTATCCATCTTTTCGTCCTCTCCTTTTGCGCTCTCTCAACCCCCCCTTTTTGGGTTGCTATGGCAATAACGTCTTGCCACTGATATATAATTGTATATATTAATTGTTATATGGGGTGTTTTTGTGGGGCTCTTATCTTGTGTATGTTATACATTATTTTAATATTTGTGTTTTTTATCCTCCCCCCTTTTCTATTCCTATAGGTCTTGTATACATTGACAATTGAGAATACAAGTTTTTATGAACCTCTTCGTTGAAAGTGCGGTTTTTGTATTGCAACTTCCTGTGTGGTTCTCAAATGGATCTTTATGTATATTGTCAACTTATTGTATTATTATCTAATTTTCGTCACTCACCCCTGAGCGGTCACGCGCGTCCTCCGGTGTGCTGACTGCGGGTGGCGACGGGGAGCGAGCCCGTTGGTGCGCACGCGCGGGTACCATGGTGACGCGTCCCGTGGTCCTGCGCGTGCGCCGTACACAGCGGTGTTTTGCTCTCCCTCGCTTTCCGTACTCGGATACCGGCGCATGCGCAGATGCATGATCGCGATTAGTGTTTAATCACATACACCTTACCTACTCTCTATAAAGTCTTGCATACACGTCATTTGCATACCTCCTTCCGAAAAAGCAACGCTGCGAAACAGCTGTCAGGAGGCTGTTTCCCTGCCCCCAGTACCAACCACCAGGTATTTTTACTTTCTGTGTTCCACCGCATGAATGGCAGTGTCTGACTGCGTGCTGCTTCTGGTTGCTGCACAGTGATTGCTCACTAGACTTATGCACTGTCCTTCTTGCTTGCTCTGCAGCCCCCTGCAGCCCAGTGCGCTGCCATAACATATACCACACTGTGGCTGATCAGTCCCAGTGGGCATTATTATATTTTTTACCACTCTGCATATTGACATTGCTCCTATATAGGTGCACGGCTCTGCAGTCTTCCCTGTGTTACACTGCCGCAGTCTTATTACAGGAACCAATTTTTCCATCACACTGCGTTGGTCACACGGTGCACCAGGCCTGGATTTTCTATATACACATTGATGCTGATATAATTCCAATTGGTTATCCCTGCCTGTGGTTCCGTGTGGCGATCCAGTTGATTTCCACAAGACTGCGGCGTGTCCCTGGGGGGAGACACTAATATAGGTATATGCATCCTGCAGACAATTTTTTGACATCCACTATATCGCCCGGGCTGCTCTCCTAGCCATAATTCACCATATGATATCTCATGTGACTGGTGGCACTATAATTTTCAATTACCACTTGGTTGGTCCTGGTTGGCGGGGTTGCCCCACAACTTCTTCCCCTTCCCCCTCCCCCTACCCTCACGTCTCACTGCTAGGTCGATTT
Source organism: Anomaloglossus baeobatrachus (assembly GCF_048569485.1). Taxonomy (NCBI): domain Eukaryota; kingdom Metazoa; phylum Chordata; class Amphibia; order Anura; family Aromobatidae; genus Anomaloglossus; species Anomaloglossus baeobatrachus. The sequence goes on from NC_134360.1 coordinate 257,978,719, forward strand.
CTTCCATCCATGTATTTTTATATCAATTTATATGTATTTTAATGAATAAAAATGATATTTTTTGCACATGATTGTTGCCTTTTTTCTCCTCTTCCTCCGGTTTAATATGTTCCTCGGAGTAGGCATTTCCTTATGGGACACTACTCAGTGGTTCCATAGGGTTGATATCTAGTATGGCTAAATTTTTGTTCAGAAGCAGACAGGGGCCTAGGTTGGAGCCTTGGTCCCTCGTGCAGCAGTCAGGCGGACGGTAGTGGCCGTCTGCGAGAGCCGGGAAGACAGTCTGGTGGAACCGTAGGTAGCCGGGGCTGGGCGGTGGCCCACCGGTACTGAATCGGGGAGCCAGCTGGAAACCGGAGCGCAGGAGGAGCGTACGGAGGGTGCAAGAAAGGACTTACATTACCAACCTGGGGTCAGGGGAAAAACACCGCAGCCGCCTGTGGGACCCGTCCATCCAGCCGTTTGTTTGACCAGAGACTCTGTGTTCATGACTGGCTGAGTGAGTACCACCGTGCCGTGCGGCACAGCGCTGCCCCCGCGACCCTGCACCTCACCAGGCCCTGTAACCCACCTGCCATTCATCCCTACCCCATCACCGGGCCCCGGGACAACCAACCCCCTACCCACGGAGGGGAGAACTAACAACAAAGCTGCTCCCTGTCACCGCTCCCGGGATCCCCGTCCAGAGCAGCGGTGGTGTCACCAATGTCACCACAACCGTGGGTGGCGTCACGGACAATAATCAAAACACCCACAATCAAAATCATCCCCTTTTCACTCACGGGCGAGGAGCGCCGCTCGAGTCCCCGGGATCCGGCCCACCGCTCGAGCCACCACCGAGCAGCAGCAGCCGGACCCGAGCAGTGGCAGAGCGCAGCGTCCCCTCCTCCGCCCGCGACAGGGCTGTTTTGACATTGCTGTGTATTATGTTCTTTCTGACCACATTTTTTCATGTGGATAATGGGACAAATCTGCCTGAGGAAGACCCTGTGTGCACGTACCCTAAAATAACACAAAGGACAATTAATAAAAGCTCCAGTGAAAAGTTGGGTTATACCCGATGAAGCTATATTATATTTTCATCATTATAATTGGGAAAACGCTGCAGATTTTTCCAGATATCACCTGACCATGTTGCATACATTTACTGAAAAGTCAGAGCCGTATCCTTATATTTAGCGCCCGCCTAAAATCCCCGTGGTATCCAAAGTCTGCGGAGTGTCACGTATAGCACTGAGCGGCCGCAAGGTCTCTGCGCAGCCCGGATTTCAGTCTTTACAGAAACTGATGTCATCTTTATACATTTAAAGACGTGATATAACACAGGGCATGAGAGCGCTGCCAGAAACGGCTGAAATGTGGAATCCAGGCTCGTTACGGACCATGTGGATCCTGTCAAGAGCCGTCTGGATGTAGAGGCTTTCTTTAGGCTTATCGCTTACACACTCATATAAAGAGTTAACATCTAGAATCTCCCAGAAGACTCTCAATGGGGAGATTTACTGATGAGATTGTGCCAGAATTCTGCCTCAGATTGAGGGAAAAACCTTCCGAGCGCTCAATATCGCGCCGCATTATTATAAAGTGTTGGGGACGAGAATAGCTGGATTCAGAAAGTAGTTCAGAAAGATTCAGGAACGTCCCGTTTGAGGCTTGTTTCCAAAATAGCATTTTTCTGGGGGAAAATACAAGTTTTCCATGAAAGTTTTCAAGGCATTTTCCAACTGTGATTTTTTGCTTTTTTTGTGTGTGTGACGCCCTGGATTATTGAGGTCATCACAGGGTTCTGCACAATCTTTCTCTCCCCGTGCAGGGCTCGAACCCCCATGGTTCTGGGAACCTAACCTGCAGTGCTGCCTCCATTAGCATAGCATTCACAAATCCTAGGTACACCTCGCACCACACCTGTCAGGCACACCAGTGGGCTGCTTAAGCTGGAATAGGGCCACCCATCTAGGGGTCAGGCAGGGAGCTGGGAGGTGTCAACTCAAAACAGTGGTAGCCTTCGAGCAGTGAGGAGCTAGAGGAAGCTGGGAGTTGGAGATCCCAGTGAAAAGGAGACAAGGTCGCAGACAGTTGTCTGGACCAGGAGGAGTCGGAGACCCGGTTGCGGGAGATTGTGACTGGGTGCTTGGCTAGTCTTGGAGGATAGCCAGCAGCCACAGTTCAATAGTTGGGCTGGGACCGAAGGCACGACGGGGTACACGGACCCTAGGTCGGGGAGAAGCTTCAAGCAACCCGGCAATTAACTTGCGGAGGACAGGGCCTATATGGACTGCTCCCACAAAGCTCCGAGATCAGGGGCACTAGCGCAATGAGGGGGATAGGGCTTTCCAAACAAAGCAGCCCACTGAAATCCCAAGTGTGAGCTCCTGAGAGCAAACTCCTCTGCTACTCATAGCAGGGAGCAAGGCCCAGAAAGCTCCAAGCTCACGGGCCACCTGAACACTCTAAAATACGGTACCAGGAGGAAGGCCACAGACCACCAGGTAGTGCTGCAGGGGACGGGACACAAACGAGCTCCCCTCGAAAAACAGCGGCACCCAGAGACTTGGTTTACTATGTTGTCAGCATCTGCTTTCTTGCTGAGTGAGTACCTGATTAACCCCTGCAACTAGCGAGCCTGCGCTCCCCTTGCACTGTTCCCACCATCCAGAGTCCCAGGGTCTTCCCCTTCTTGTGGAGGGTGACGACATCTGGCTGCCCCACTCCATCACCCCGGGTACTCCCAATGGCAGCGGCGGTACTCCCAATTACTGTACACCACGGGTGGCGTCACAAACTATATCTCCCCTATAAATATCCCCCCCCCTCATTTGAGTGTGGCCCCTAGCCCCTGAGTCCGGAGACCCTCGAGCCACGAGTAATCATCATCCCCGGATCCGAGCGGTTCGACCACTGCGGGGGCGGAACATGTGACCAGTTGTTATTTTGTAGTTTGTTTACTAGAAAAATATAAAATTCACCATATACAACATGGTTGGTTTGCAGGACAGTGGCGCAGTTTTGGGGTAGAAGCATTATATGGGTATGGGACTTTTTTGTATTATATTCTTCCTATAAGTTTCATTCTAGGACTTAAAAAATAACAGTAAAACACCTAGAAAATGACACTAAATAAAAAACAACACCAAAATGGAATGAAATTATGCTTGTTACATATAGAAAAACTCAACTACTTAAAATTATTTTTATTTTATTTCTCTTAAAAATCCAGAAAATGACATTGTGTGAAGGATCCATCCTGAATACAGTAAATATATATGCTGCCAGATATTCCCTATATAAACAGCCCTCCAGTAACAAGTTCCTAAGTGCCCAGTTCATCCGCATATCTAAAAAAAAATCCCTTTTATAATCCCCCCGCATTGTGGTCCCATAGGTGTCGTCGGTCTGTGCTCGGAGCCTCCTCTGTCATCACAATCGCCTAGTCCTGCCGTGATTGACATGGATGACATCTCCTACGTCATTCACAGACTATGTTGCGCCTGCGCAGCTCCTGTTCTCTTCTGTGCAGGCGTAAGTGTTGAACAGACTGTTGATCACTCCGGACACGTCAGGCTTATCAATCACGGCAGGAAAGAGGAATTACCGGAGCAGAGGAGGCGCCAAGCACAAACCAGTGACACCCATTCCATGACACTGTGGCGAGTAGCACAAGATGACTGCTCAAGACAAGCTAAAGGAAATCTGTCAAAAGGTTTCTTTCTACCAAATACTCAGCGTGTGCATGTGGCCTTAGATTATCATCCAGTTATGAACCTTTGGGCCACACATTGAGAATTTGGTGAGTTTTTTACCTCAGTATTTGTAAGACAAAACCAGGAGTGGAACAGCGAAAGGAAAAGTGTAATGGAAATGCGGGCACCACTTTTGGATTTTTTACCCACTCCTGGTTTTGGATTACAAATACATAATAGGTGCAGAAATTCCACATCAAAAACTCACCAAAAGGTCATTGAGGGAATGTAGACTTAGGGTATGTGCGCACGTTGCTTTTTACCTGCTTTTTACCTGCTTTTTTGCTGCTTTTTCTTCTGCGCTGTTTAATGCCAAAATGGATGTGTTCTTCTATTCAAGCAAAGTCTATGGGAATTTGGGTTTCTTGTTCACACTATGTTGTTCAAAATGCTGCCTTTTTGTGGCAGAACTTTGGTCAAAAACTCAGCTTTTCAAAGAAGCAACATGTCAATTGTTTTTGCCATTTGGGTTTTGCACTGCAAAGCAGAGTTTTTGACCAAAGTTCTGCCACAAAAAGGCAGCATTTTGAACAACAATAGTGTGAACAAGAAACCCAAATTCCCATAGACTTTGCTTGAATAGAAGAACACATCCATTTTGGCATTAAACAGCGCAGAAGAAAAAGCAGCAAAAAAGCAGGTAAAAAGCAACGTGCGCACATACCCTTAGACAACATGCACACATTGCATATTGGGTGAGTTTTTACCTCAGTATCTGTAAGGCCACGCGCACACATTGAGTATTTGATGAGTTTTTTACCTCAGTAGCTGTAAGGCCTCGCGCACACATTGAGTATTGGGTGAGTTTTTACCTCAGTATAAGGCCTCGCGCACACATTGAGTATTTGATGAGTTTTTTACCTCAGTAGCTGTAAGGCCTCGCGCACACATTGAGTATTTGATGAGTTTTTTACCTCAGTATCTGTAAGGCCTCGCGCACACATTGAGTATTGGGTGAGTTTTTACCTCAGTATCTGTAAGGCCTCGCGCACACATTGAGTATTTGATGAGTTTTTACCTCAGTATAAGGCCTCGCGCACACATTGAGTATTTGATGAGTTTTTTACCTCAGTATCTGTAAGGCCACATGCACACATTGAGTATTGGGTGAGCTTTTACCTCAGTATTTGTAGCCAAAACCAGGAGTGGGTGAACAATACAGCAGTGGTGCCCATGTTTCTATTACACTTTTCCTCTGATTCTTTCACTCCTGTTTTTGGCTACAAATACAGAGGTAAAAAACTCGCCAAATACTCAATGTGTGAACGTGGCCTAAGAGTATGTGCAGTCGACATACTTTACCATTGTGGACGCTCTGTAATCTGCCTGAAAATACACCAAATAAGTGTAAAAAAAACCCCAAACTATGTAAAAGCATCTTTTAAGCTTTTTTTCGCCATTTCAGGTTAAAAGAATGCCATTTTTCAGGAGGCTTCCTTCCACTTGAAAGTCGCTCACTATTTTATACATACATGTTTAAAAAAATGCCCATTGACAAAGCCACCACAAAAAATAACTACCGGAAACCCTCCAAAAAAAGAGGCTTCGGGAAAAACACCAGCAGCATTAGCCTGAGGTGTCTTCCTCTTGCAAAACTAAGCAGATATGGTGGCATCTCAAAGACATCATTCGCACATATCCTAAACTTGTTCTGTGGTGTTCAGGTTCAGAGTCATTGGGTGTCACAGCGGTGTCAGGCTCTATTCACACTGCAGAGCCTGTCAGGCCACCTGATGTCTCCTAATTGCTCAGCCAGGGCTGTGCGTCGGCTGCTCTGTTAATCAGTCCTGCAGAAGTTAATTCATGCTGACCTGGGGAACTCTGCTAGGAGCTCAGCTTGCTAATTACCAATCACAGCCGTCTCCTCCTGATGTAAGATCCTGGACTTTGCTACACAGCGCCGATTATAGCTTCAGCTTAGCTCCAGCGATTCCAGTCTTTGAGGTGATCCAGTTCATGGTGATCTGTAGTTGCGATTTTGTGTGGTGTAGAAGTTCCCCTGTTGTGCTTTTACTACCGTCCTTTTTCTTTATTCCCCCATACACATATTGTCTCTCCTTTGTGTCTGAGTGCAGTGTGTATGAGTTTTCGCTCTTCCTAGTCCGTGTCGTTTCTGTGGGGTTTTTTTACTGTGTTTTTGGCCCACCCCAAGGGTGGAGGAGAGACTGAGTAAGATCAGGGCTTGGACAGGAGTCAGGGTCATGCTGGGGGCTCAGACCTGGCTACCATCAAGCCTACCTCCGAGATAAGGGACAGCCTAGCGTCTTAAGTCTGCTGGCCAGCCTAGGAGACCCTATTCTGTCATTACATACTCTGTGACAACTATATTGTCCATCTTGTTTTTCTACATTTAGAACATTTTTCTAAGATTTCTGAGATTTTTTTCCTTGTATAAGATCCTGAACTTTGCTACACAGTGCCAATTATAGCTTCAGCTGAGCTCCAGTGATTCCGGTCCTTGTGGTAATCCAGTCCATGGTGATCTGTAGTTGCGATTTTGAGTGGTGTGGAAGTTTCCCTGTTGTGCGTTTACTTCCTTCCTTTTTCCTTATTCCCTCATACACATATTCTCTCTCCTTTGTGTCTGAGTGCAGTGTGTACAAGTTTTCGTGCTCCATTGTCCATTTTGTTTCTGTGCAGTTTTGTTACTGTGTTTCTGGACAGTCCCAAGGGTGGAGGTGAGGAGGAGTAAGATCAGGGCTCGAACAGGAGTCAGGGTCACGCTGGAGGCTCAGACCTGGTTACCATCAAGCTTACCTCTGAGATAAGGGACAGTGCAGGGCTTTAAGTCTGAGGGCCAGCCCAGGAGCTCCTGTGATTACATACCCTGTGACATACACACAGTCCACCTTGTTTTTCTACATTTGGAACATTTTTCTAAGATTTCTGAGATCTTTTTTATACGGCTTAGTAATGCACTGACGTGAGTGGATGTAGTTCAGAACATCTGAGCTCACCGTGGCTCGCACAGATTACCGAGTCTAATTTGTGTTGTTACATAGATGATTAGAAGGTTGTACTTCATGTTCTTAAGTGCCGAGAAGATCAACCCCTTCTATTCTATGAAGTGCACCTCCGCAGATCAGTGTGGCTTGTTGTCATTTTCTAAAGCATAAATGTTTCTCTGGAGAACAGGATTAACAAAAGTGTTTTATTTTTGCTTTTTTTTTTCTAACCGCATTATTTTACTAAAGTCTGGAAAAATTGCACATGGGACTGTAAACCTCCCTTTTTATAATTACGGAATATTGTCATTATTGTTAGGTGAGGTATATATCCGTGCAGTTATCTATCAATAAAGAGAATGAGTGAGAACAATGGAGCTGTCACGGCCCACACAATGACGCAAGCTGTTATTCTGTACATAGTAGATTCCAACTTAGAAGAGATTGTACATTTTTATATAGTATCAAAATTAGGGAACGCAGCATGCCGGGTATGTTAATGACTATGCCGATTGTACACAAGATTCACCCCGGTGACTGCTCCACACCGGCGCCTCTTTGTTAGTTAACTAAGTCTAAAGCGGTCCCTTAAAGACTTCTTGTATTGTAATCCGCGGGGTTAATGGGTGTCAGGTAATTTTAGTGAACGCAAATTGCTCTGATCCTTTGCTAATGTATCAATTGTGAGTGATCTCCCCATTGTGAAGCGTTGAGCACGTGGGAGAGGTATTGATGTATAATAACGGCATACGTGCAAATGACATTGCTAAAATCATCACAAAAATAACCGGTTACTTCCAAAAGTGACTTCCTGCCTTCCATTACTCGTACAGGGGTCTTTCATATTCAGACAAAGGGGTAAGGTTTGTATTTATTGGCAGTCTATTATCTTGCTAATATGAGTTTAGGTATAACTCGCTCCCTCACCCCATTGTTGACGGGTTTTGTTCCAGCACACCCCTTTAATCAGAGGCACAATTAAGTTTTGGGGGCAGATTTATAGAGAGGAATAGAGCGTGATAAACGGAGCTGCGATGAAAACGGAATAGCAGCAATAACTGGCATAAGTTTTAACTTTTGTACAATAATACGCACACCAGAAAAGCGACCAACAAAACCACTAAGTAAGGTAGGTCAATGGAAGGTCAATAGACGCCTACGTGTAATTGCAGACTTCAATGGTGTGGTGGCACCTACTGACGCTGAAGAGCGTCCATTCTATGGCAGCTGTAGTAAAACAGAGGAGTACGGCCAAACCTGACCACTGTTTATGATGTGTGTAAAAGATAAGGCTGAGTTCACATGTCCTGTAATCATCCTGCAGAGATCCCATAGGGAAAAAGGTGGCATAGGTTGGAGCTTGACGTCCGTTGTGTTGACCCTGCAACTGAACATTTTGATGCAGAGCAAGTAAAAAATCCCAGGAGGCAGATGCTAATAGCTCTATTAGGGGAAAAATTCCTCCCAACTATGCAAATGGCAATCAGTCTATTGTCCCATCACAGAACCAAGCACCCATAATAACGCATCATATTATATTATAAGACAGACATCCAGGCCCTCCTTAACGTTGTTTAGGGAATCAACTATTACAACATCATATGGAAAAGAGTCAAATCGTTTCCCTGCTCTTCCTGTAAAGAATCCATAGTTTCACTACTTTTACAGTAAAGAATCCATAGTTTCACTACTTTTACAGTAAAGAATCCATAGTTTCACTGCTTTAACAGTAAAGAATCCATAGTTTCACTGCTTTAACAGTAAAGAATCCATAGTTTCACTACTTTTACAGTAAAGAATCCATAGTTTCACTGCTTTTACAGTAAAGAATCACCATTTGTGAGGAAGATACAAAACAAAATCATTATACAGATCTCTGTATTGTCCCTTCATTTACTTGTACCTTATTATAGGAGGGCCCCTTAACCTCCTTTTTTCCAACCTGAATTAACTCAAAGTTTCATAACTTGTCCTGGTATTTGGATGTTCCGTTGATGTCTTGTTTGTATCTTTTTGGAATTTTGTGTAGTCTGTCCCCTCGTTTTGGGAGATTTTCCTTGGTACCAGCACTCATTTGGTCCAGGCCAGGAGACTGCAAAAGGGTCCCTCCTATTTTGTTTTCCGCTTTCTGTCTGAAACCATACTGAAGTTGAATTTTTTGGGTGTGTTTACTTGGTGTTGGTGTTATGTGTTAGCCATTGTTCCTGCGGTATTGTATCTGTGGGGTGGACTAGCCCAAAGCTGTGGGGATTTTGCTTGGAAGCATGGGTACTGTATGGCACCGGGTTTTCTCTGGTCAACTCCTATTTACTTCAATAGGAGCTGAGATGCAGCCCCTGAGAACTGACACTACACAGTATACAGATTAAATTTGCACTCGACCGCTGGACCCCTGTAGCCTAGGCGGACCCCAAAAGGTCCTTTCGGCGCATGTGTGAAGACAAATACTAGGAAACACTCAAGATAATCGGGGACTTGGTTGGAAAGTTTTCATTGGGGCTCAAGAGCTTCAAGTTACGCCAACGTATGAAGCTAATAATAACTTCTGTCAAACCCGGCAACAAGAGTAAAAGTATATTTCTGCTGCCGTCAGCCTTACAACAAAATAAAAGTGATTTGCGTGAATATAACAGTATTATTTTTCTACAAACAGTCCTGGTCCTCAAACTCTGTAATTTTTCTGCTTTGGTTAGTGGGCGGTTCTTTTTTCGTCAGTATTCTGCCAGCACTATTGGTGCAGGAACTTTTTTCACTTCCCTGTAAATATTGCACTGATTGACTTGCTTGTCCTAGACTGGAAGTCTGTCTTTCTTTTATGGTCATGTGGACAGGCGATAAGAATCACAGAAACAAAATCCCGTCTCCGCTTCCTGTAATCTTACTCAGTGTCTCTCTATCTGGAGGCAGATTACACTTGAGAACATCAGTGGATAGCGGGGCTAGTGGCAGAAAATCAAATCAAATACAGTTTCGTAGGCTTATATATACATCCATGATATGATATATTGTATATGTCAGACCCAAGGATAGTAATGTAAACTAATAAAATGTAATTATAAGGGGACGCTCTGGTCTCAATTAAAGTGTCCAGCATTTGGCAGATACTCTATTGGAAACTAACCAGACCCCATTATAGATACGGAGGTATGTATGATGGTTTTTGCATCCAACAGGTGTCAACATGTGACAAATACAGCCGTACAAAAATTATGGTGTTTTTGGATACATATTCAGGAACTGATAGTGGTTTTAGGGACAAATTCATGTAGTGATGACTGTTCTGGTGCTGTGTTCATGTACTCCTAGTAATGTAATGATGATGATTGTGATGATATATTCATCCAAAATCAAAATCATCATCAGTACATAAATAGAACACTAGAGCCATCGATAGTACATGATTATGGCACCAGAACCATCATCATCAAATAAATAGATTACCAGAACCACCATCAGCACATTACTTCTAGAGATGAGCGAACCCGTGGAAGTTCGGTTCAGTGGGTTCAGGTGGACTTTAGATAAAGTTTGGTTTGGGACCCGGACATGACCTGAACCCCAATGGAAGTCACTAATTGGGCAGTTAAGGTCTCCACCCACATGCAGCCAGCCATAAAAAGATCACTTCCGGGGGTGGGTGTGTTTTTCTATTTTTTTTTATTTGGTGCACACTACATCTGATCATTCTGTAGTTACCCCCAGTGCTAACAGATCAAATACTGCAAGTGGCTCGCACTGGGCTGAGCACCGAGCATACCAGAGCACAGTGATACTCACGCGAGTGGTTTGCATGCGTAAAGCACCTAAACTCATTTTTTTTTTGTAAAGTCTGTGTTCGGTTCGACCAACGAACACTGAACCTCAGGTTCGCTCATCTCTAATGACTACATCACTAGAACGACCATCAGTACATAAATGCAACACCAGAATCACCATCAATACATGAATACATGAATACAGTACCAGAACCACCATCAGTACATGTAAATGTCACCATAACCACCATCAATACATGACTATGTCACCACAACCACCATCAGAACATGATCACCAGAATCACCATCAGTATAGAAATACATCACCAGAATCACCATCAGTACATGAATGCATCCCTTGAACCACCATCAATAGAAGACTACTTCACCAGAACCACCATTAGTACATGACTACATCACCAGAACAAGCATAAGTACATGAATACATCACCAGAACCACCAAAAGTGTTTGAATACAAGAACCAAGCTTAGTACAGCGATGAATTGTAATGTCAAATCAGCCCCATATATAATTCTGTTGCATGAACTAGCAACTCCCAGTATGTTCTTAACCATTGGAAGGAGATGCTGAGAGATGTGGTTGCCAGTCATTATTAGACTTCGGACTATATGGGAACCAAGGCACTGATGAGATGTAGTCAGTATCACAGACAAACATTTTCACCCAAGTACCTTATAGGTGACATTTTCTCTGATAGGATTCATCTCTTTCGTCTCATCTCCATCTTGTTTACATGCCATGACGACTTTAAATTTTCACAACCACAGCTTGTCTCTGCAGACTTCCATCTTCTCCAGTCTTCTGCAGCACATCTCAACATCCCAAAAATAAGAGTTTTATTAAAATGCGTACTCTGCATAAAAATATCTGTCTATGCTATGCCCTAAATATGTCTCCTATATTATATCATAGACCCGAATTCAATTGACTGCGGGGAGGGATCCAGGAGTGGTTCAGAGACAGAAAGAAGGGTGATCGGTGTCAGTGACTACCTGTGTGCCTACCGCATGGCTGTCAGTATACTGAACGCCAGCAGCCGGAGGAAGGCGCCGGGTGGCCGCAGGCATTAAGCAATGTAAGGTTGTTTCCCTTTCCTCGAGGAGGCAGCGCCCTGGACACTTCTCGGCATTAAAAATGCTCTAAATATTACCCATCTTGTAATAACAATCCTCTCAAATAATTTAAAACAACATTCAGTTTAAACAATTACAGGAATGCAAATTCGCTGATGTCACTTTCAGTCCAGCACAAGGTTCTGCTCGGACACAAACCTCACAGTCACGCAGATTCGGCCATACACCGCTGCAGATAAGCGCCAGGCACAATCCCACAGGCTGCTTTTTATTCTCCAGTTGGATAACATAGCTGCATAAAATATGCAGATGCCCAATTATAGATAAAAAATATTTACATTATAAAAATGCGTTTTCTATTTGATGTGCAATATAATATTCATTTATCTGTAATGTCAGTGTTTTCCTCTTCATTCAGGCCCCCATACCCCATACACATTGGACTAAAATCGATATTAGCGGGATTGTTTGACAATCTATCATGTATGGGGCCTCCAGACTCCCGAGAAGGATCAGCGACCGGTCATTTTGTCCTTTCTGGAGATAATCTGTGGCCAAAATGATCTGTCCGCAGCTGTCACTGAGCACTCGGGAGCACTCGGCCGAGCTCAGCGTTCTTGAGTATGCCAAAGGAACGGTCAACCCATAGCTATCTAATGTGGAGGGGACCGCAGAGATATCTCACTAAGGCTGGCAATACACATTGAAATATACATGCAGCCATTCTTTGTGGCAATTGTAGCGCCCCTGAAGCCATCAGGAGCTACAGGGAACTGCATCCTATCCAGGATGCAGGACCTACCCCAGGGACCCAGAAGACCAGTGCCGGTAACGGCTAAACATTCAAGGATCAATTCTTCTAACCGTCTATACGGTAGGTCATAGAAAGCTGAACAAAATGATACCTTAATATCTGCGATCCAACGTCTTATTCCAGAGAAATCCATGTTTTTCTTAAATGTAAATTATTTAGTAACGTCAAAGTGACCTCAACAAATATGGCTTTGAGTACAATGATGATAACGGTTCTTCACTCCTGGGCATTCACACACTATGTGTAATATTTCTGTACTGTTTAATGGCTGTTTCTTCATAGCTCTATTCCTCACATGTTAGCTCTGATGTCCTCTCACTATACAAACTGACGTGAAAATGGCTGTTGCATTCCCCATCTTGGCTTTTAAACAGGCTTTGATAGTTCCTCCTGATTGGCTGTGATGTGATAGATGCAAGTCTTTATGGGGAAGCCTGTGTGCTCGTGCCTGAGGTCATGTGAACCTTCTCTGGCTCATGCAACCTTCCATGGCTTAAATAATAGTGGGTATTTTCTGGCAATATCTGCAAATCAAATTGGAAATTGTTCACACTTGCAGGGTCCAGAAATTTCCTAAAATTCAACACAAATGTCATTTACATTGTGTACCTGTGTCCACTGTCACCGCTGATCAGTACTCCCGGCACTTCCGGTCATGACTGAAAGTTCCCGCTATTCTGATCAGAGTACACAGGAATGCGCGTCACTGCTGATACTGCTGCATTGAATAGCGTGTTAGTGCACCCCTGTGGGCGTGCTACTATGCTAAGAGGGCAGAATGAGTGCAGGGACTTAAGGGTGCTTTACACGCTGCGACATTGCTAGCGATATCGTGTGCAATAGCAACTGCCCCCGTCGTACGTGCGATATGTGGTGATCGCTTCCGTAGCGAACATTATCGCTACGGCAGCGTCACACGCACATACCTGGTCAACGACGTCGCGGTGACTGCCGAACAATCCCTCCTTCAAGGGGGAGGTGCGTGCGGCGTCACAGCGACGTCACTAAGTGGCCACCCAAAAGAAGCGGAGGGGCGGAGATGAGCGGCCGGAACATCCTGCCCACCTCCTTCCTTCATCATTGCCGGTGGACGCAGGTAAGGAGATGGTCGTCGTTCCTTCGGTGTCACACACAGCGATGTGTGCTGCCGCAGGAACGATGAACAACCAGCGGCATGCAACAGCAACGACATTTGGAAAAGGAGCGACGTGGCAACGATCAATGATTTTTGCTGTTTTTGCGATCGTTGATCGCCGCTCATTGGTGTCACATGCTGCAATGTCGCTATCGGCGCCGGATGTGCGTCACTAACGACGTGACCCCGACGATATATCGTTAGCAATGTTGCAGTGTGTAAATGGCCCTTAAGACCCAGAGGACTAGTCCCCTCGCTCATTAGCATATCATAAAGGATCTTTAGAAATCCTTTTTCTATAGATTTCTTTATCTATGCGAGTGTATACAGGGACAGTTAGGCAGGGATTAGCAATATACACCCAGAACTGCTCATAGTTTTATGTGCATATTTCACCTGACAGGTTCCGTTTAAGTCCATCTTGTCAGAGCTGGATGAAAAGTGGAGTGAAAAGGCCAAAAGTAAACAAAAATGAGCAATCTTGCACTGTACCAAAATGTTTCAACTTTCCAAAGCTTTTTATGCCAGAATTATGGCAAAAAAGCTTTAAAGAATTGGACCCATAGGCTGGGTATTTTCCATGCACATTTTATAATGGCTATTTACAGTACCTTGCAAAAGTATTCGTCCCCCTTGAATTTTTCAACCTTTTCCCACATTTCAGGCTTCAAACATAAAGATAAAAATGTTAATGTTCTGGTGAAGAATCAACAACAAGTGATACAATTGTGAAGATGACCGATATTTATTGCTTATTTTACAGTTTTTAAAAAAATAAATAAGTGAAAATTGGTGCGTGCAATATTATTCATCCCCTTTACTTTCAGTGCAGCAAACTCACTCCAGAAGGTGATTGAGGATCTGTGAATGATGCAATGTTGTCCTAAATCACTGATGAGGATAAATATAAGCCCGTGTGTAATCAAGTCTCCGTATAATGCCCCTGCTCTGTGATAGTCTCATGTTCTGTGTGAAGCGCAGAGAGCATCATGAAGACCAAGGAACACAACAGGCAGGTCCGTGATACTGTTGTGGAGAAGTTTAAAGATTTGGTTACAAAAAGATTTCCACAACTTTAAACATCCCAAGAAGCCCTGTGCAAGCGATCATATTGAAATGGAAGGAGTATCATACCACTGCAAATCTACCAAGACCCGGCCGTCCATCCAAACTGTCACCTCACACAAGGAGAAGACTGATCAGAGACGCAGCCAAGAGGCCCATGATCCCTCTGGATGACCTGCAGAGATCTACAGCTGAGGCGGGAGAGTCTGTCCATAGCACAACAATCAGTCTACACTGCACAAATCTGGCCTTTATGGAAGAGTGGCAAGAAGAAAGCCATTTCTCAAAGATATCCATAAAAAGTGTCGTTTAAAGTTTGCCACAAGCCACCTGGAGACACCAAACATGCGCAAGAAGGGGCTCTGCTCAGATGAAACCAAAATCAAACTTGATGGGCACAATGCCAAACGATATGTAACAGCAACACAGCTCATTACCCTGAACACACCATCCCCACTGTCAAACATGGTGGAGGCAGCATCATGGTTTGGCCTGCTTTTCTTCAGCAGGGACAAGAAAGATGGTTAAAATTGATGGGAAGATGGGTGGAGCCAAATACAGGACCATTCTTGAAGAAAACCTGTTGGAGTCTACAAAAGACCTGAGACTGGGACGGAGATTTATCTTCCAACAAGACAATGATCCCAAACATAAAGCAAAATCTACAATGGAATGGTTCACAAATAACCGTATCCAGGTGTTAGAATGGCCAAGTCACAGTCCAGACCTGAACCCAATCGAGAACCTGTGGAAAGAGCTGAAAACTGCTGCTCACAAACGCCTCCATCCAACCTCACTCAGCTCCAGCTGTTTACACAGGAAGAATGGGCGAGAATTTCACCTCTCCATGTGCAAAACTGATAGACACATCCCCCAAGAGACTGCAGCTGTAATCGCAGCAAAAGGGGGCGCTACAAAGTATTCACTTACAGGGGATGAATAATATTGCACGCCCCGATTTACAGTTATTTATTTTTTATAACAGTTTAAAATAAACAATAAATTTCCTTCATCTTCACAAATTGTGTCACTTGTTGTAGATTCTTCACCAGAACATTAACATTTTATCTTTATGTTTGACGCCTCAAATGTGGGAAAAGGTTGAAAAATTCAAGGGGGGCGAATACTTCCGCAAGGCACTGTAGATAGATAGATAATGAATGGATAGATGGAATGTTGCAGTTCTGTTATGTGTAATGACAATAGCCGGTCTGGCAGTTGGGACTTTGGTGCCATGCTCCTCAGTCACCAGCAGATGGCGCTGTGTGACGCCGCTTTGTGAAGATTCGGAATCTTATAAAGGATCAGTGATAATTTCTTCATTCTGTGAAAATAATTCCAAATAGAAAATCTATTCTAGAATAAAGTGTTTCATTCTCCGATAATCACTTAAAAAGTCCTGGAAACTTCTGGGTGACAATAATATTGAAGGACGGGGCTGATCTTTCCTCCAGTCATTGCAATTTTAATGTACACGTTGTGTGTGAATGGAGGTGTAAATTTAGCTGCGCTGTCAGCCCGATTGTTACGGTCTCATTAAGTAATTTAGGAAGCCCATCATTTGTGATTAGTTTTTGTACTAATGTCTCAACTCCATGATGCTGCTTTTGTAACACCTTTAATAAAGCGTTTCTTAGATGGAAAGTGCTGCCAAATCAGCCCCACTATTAATATTATTATTTATTTGTATAACAATTATACGTTTTGTAGCATTGTTCAAAAAGTGCGTTCTATAATATTGGTGAGGTTATCCAATTGGAACATACAATATATTTCAATTCAAAGCTGATCTGCTCCCAGATTTCACATCCCAAATTACATACTTTATAGCATTGAATTTTAGACATGATGAGGCTGGTGTACTTACTGTGAAAATCCATGCCAGAATGGCTGTGTAATCCCTTATGAAAGTTTATACTCAGTTTCCACCAATCTGAATGACAGCTCTTCAGTGTTCCTCCTACCTGCTGCTGAATATCCACCTACCTAGTTAGAGTGACAGCTCCTCAGTATCCCCCCTACCTGCTGCGGCTAATGAATATCCACCCACCTAATCAGACTGCCAGCTCCTCAGTGTCCCTCCTATCTGCTGCTGAATATCCACCTACCTAGTAAAATTGACAGCTCCTCGGTGTCCTTCCTACCTGCTGAAGCTAATGAATATCCACCTACCTAGTAAAATTGACAGCTCCTCAGTGTCCTTCCTACCTGCTGCGGCTAATGAATATCCTCCTACCTAGTAAAATTGACAGCTCCTCGGTGTCCTTCCTACCTGCTGCGGCTAATAAATATCCACCTACCTAGTAAAATTGACAGCTCCTCAGTGTCCTTCCTACCTGCTGCGGCTAATGAATATCCACCTACCTAGTAAAATTGACAGCTCCTCAGTGTCCTTCCTACCTGCTGCGGCTAATGAATATCCACCTACCTAGTAAAATTGACAGCTCCTCAGTGTCCCTCCTATCTGTTGCAGCAAATGAATATCCACCTACCTAGTAAAATTGACAGCTCCTCAGTGTCCCTCCTATCTGTTGCAGCTAATGAATATCCACCTACCTAGTAAAATTGACAGCTCCTCAGTGTCCTTCCTACCTGCTGCGGCTAATGAATATCCACCTACCTAGTAAAATTGACAGCTCCTCAGTGTCCTTCCTACCTGCTGCGCCTAATGAATATCCTCCTACCTAGTAAAATTGACAGCTCCTCATTGTCCCTCCTATCTGTTGCGGCTAATGAATATCCTCCTACCTAGTAAAATTGACAGCTCCTCAATGTCCTTCCTACCTGCTGCGGCTAATGCATATCCACCTACCTAGTCAGATTGAAAGCTCTTTAGTGTAGCGTCTTTTCCTTATCCTGATTGACAGTTCCTCAGTGACCCTCCTCCCTGTTGCTGTAAGAGCTCGCATTACTCTGTACAAGCTGCAGTTGTCAGTCGGGCTGGATCGGCAGAGACTGAATCTACTGAACTTATTCGCTCCCTCACGTTATATCTGGACTTATAAAATACATGTTCTAAAATCATAGTTGTACAGTCATTCTGACAGGGATGTTCAAAGCAAGTACACCAGCCTCATCAGATCTAAAGGATTAATGTAATGCTGGATGCAGATTATATTGTTACATTATTTACCAATGACAAGTTGGAAATCAATCAGCACCTCATTGTTTTTGGCTACGATGTACCTAGAGAAAAGATGTCCCATAGCAGAATGCAGTGATTAAGTTACTAACTAAAATATTTAATTGTACTCTTATTTTTTACTTGTTGCCTAGGGCAGTGGTGGCTAGAGATGAGCAGTGCTTACCAGCTCATTCCAAATGAGTTTGTAAGCGCTGCTCTGAAGCTGGACAGATGGATGCAGCACACTGTTCGTTCTGGGTCACGATGACTATGGGGCAGCGGGGAACCGGGGCTCCTAAGCTGACCCTCAAGCTAGGAGCCCTATGCTATCCCTAACCTCTTGGATACTCCTGATGGTGGAGCGGCCTGAGTCTACTTTCTGATCCTGCTCCTGACTAGTCCTGATCTGATTCCCCCTCCCCAGGGAGAGATGGGACAGGAGCGTGATGAAAACCACAGATAAAGACAGACAAGGGAAAACCAACTCTGTCACACAGCATGCAGACAAAGGTAAAGACAATAAAAGGTTCAGGAGGAAAACAACGGCAGGAAGGAAGCTACAAAACAACAGGGGTAAACTCCGCAACCACACCAAGCAATGAGCATGACTTTCACAACAGTCTGGGACACCACAACTCACAGACCAACATAGTATAAGCTATAGCTGGCATAGGTAGAAGGATTCCACCAGCATAAATAGGAGGGGAGCAGATATTCTTGGTTTCCCTACATGTGAATAAAGGAGCAAACAGACTTTTGCTGACCTGCCTATGAATCAGCACACAGCAGGTCGATGCCCGAGTCTTATCTGTGTTAATCTCGGACACCAGAGAAAGCATAGTGCGGAGTATCAGAATGTGCAATCTGAACAGAGTCCAATCCCGCCATGACAAGTAGGAAGCCCGGGGAGCGGCGCGCTCCTGCAAAAGACGAGACAAACCTTTTATCAGCGATCACATACCTGACTCAGGCTTCTACCTGGTTAACATGACTCTAGTGACAATAGGCGCTGAACGAGTCCATTACACATTGCTCGTCTCACGGCCGCTTTACCATTTCTATAAGCGCTGCATAAAAGAGCAAGCGGATTACGATACCGGATTTGTCAGTCTCATCGGCTGCTCGTCCCTGAACGTCAATTACTCTGAAACATATAATAAAGACATGAATTATGGTTATTACAGTTATCGCTTTCATGCACAAGGTAATGTAGATGTTCATCGTCATTAAAGCCGTGGGGAAAAATCCAGGTGGAAAAGCAAAAGAAATTTCCCCGAAGCAATTAAATCCGTATTTCCGGGTATTTGATGTTAAATATTCAATGGCAGATTTTGGGAGTAATAGAAATTTCAGCCTTTTTTCAATTAAAATCTTGCACTATAGGATTGATGTCACCAACATAGTCTGCAGCGCAGTACACAGGCTGTGGTCATTCCCATCATCCTTTTTCCCAATAAGAATCACTATCTTATCTCTTATCACATACTTTGTAGAAATTCATCTAAAGCACCACTCAGCAATGTTTTTATTTCACTGCTGGTTGGTGCTTTACATGTAAGTCCCCTGCCCCCGTCTTATACTCATCTTCCGCCATCTTCACCCTCTATTGCCGCCGCATCGGTCGGTCTCCAGCGATTTGTGACCTGCCAGCAGCTCTAATGTTTCATGGAGGCACCGGAGGTCACAAATCAATTCAAGTCTATGAGAGCCTCGTTCTGACTCTCATAGACTTGTACTGAATGCTTGAGATGTCATTTCTGATATCCAGACAGTCCGAAGTGATGATTACAAGAAGACGCTGTCGGACCGGAGCAGCACCGAAAAAAGATGAAAATGTCGATGGGTATACGACAGGGGGCAGAGGATTTAGTTTTAAAGCGTTACTCCGGCGGTGAAAAAAAAATAGTGAATTGGTGCTTTAACTATATTTTTCAATTATGGGAAGTAACTGAGGGCCTCAGACAAATCGTACACCAGGAATGAAAGCTGCTCTTTGCTTCCCTGATGGATGTGGTCCCAATCAATCACATTGGGTTACTATGCAGGTGGGTCCTTATTCCTCCTGCTCATGGCTTCTTTGTGATCATAGTTCTAACCGATTCCAGTTCTTTGGCGTTAGGTTGCCCCCTTGTCACGGGTCATGTACAGAGCAGCTCCTAGGCTGACCCTAAGACTGGGCCCCTGTTCTGTCCCTTATCATGAAGGTAGACTTGATGGTAGCCAGGTTTGAGCCTCCAGCGTGTCCCTGTCTCCTGTCCGAGCCCTGATACTACTTCCCCCACCCAAGGAGCAGGCTTGAAACCCAGTAAACAAAAACCCACAAATAGGCACAGACAAGGGTAAACGAAAACTCGTGCACTCTGCACTCAGACATAAAGGAGGGACAGTATGTGCACTGGGGAGTAACGCAAAAGGGGTAGGAAATAAATACACACCCGGAGAACTCACACACCGCATAGAACCGCAACTTGTAGGTCACCATATAACAGGCTAACCACAGGAACCGAGGACGCAAAGCTATATCCGGCATTCAGCCCCAGTATCCAGATATAATAGATGCAGGCGGCTGAGGATGGTGATCAGCAGCCTGGGCTCCCAGCAGATGACCACAAGCCAGCAGGAATTAACTCCTGCCGTACTGGAGAGCAGCACAGCTAGAACCAGCCGACGCCCATGACAGGCTGTGCAACTAAGGAATGCTAGGTTGCCTATCGGACTCTGCAGTGTGAACAGAATTCAACGCCGCTGACACCCAGTCAGTGCAAAGCTAACACCGCTTGACACCTCTCCTCTGAATGATGGCCTATTAAACCCCTTTGGCTATGTGTATGAGCTGTAATGGTCGCTGGTCTACTAGCATCATGGGGCCACTTCTGTCACTCTACAGTATACCAGAACCACACCCCATTAAGAATCTTGGATAGAGGATAACGTGATCACTGAGAACCGCACGGTCCAGACCCACGTGTCCTATGGAACTGTTGTTCCTTATAGTTTTAATGTGTTGAATTGATGCATTTTTTATTTCCACTTTTTTCACACCCCTCCTCTCCCCTTTATGTGGGTTAAGAGGAATGGGAGACTTGTTACTTGTGCTCTAGCCATTAGGGTCATTAGTAAATATTTGCTGTTATGCAGTGGGAATGTGCAGTGTGACGATAAAGTCAGGGAGTGCACACCCAGCTAACGCTGACTTCACATGTCCAGTAGTCGTGTGAACGGATCCATTGCCAAAAAAGTTGCACAAAGACAACTTTTTTTGTCCATTTTGAATATTGTCATGAAAACCGGATGACAGGACCAGGACACCTAAACTGACCCCCAGACTGTGGACCCTGCACTGACCCTCAGCTTAGAGGTACACTTGATGGTAGCAAGGTCTTAGTCACCAGCCTGACCGTAACTCCTGTCCAAGCCCTGATGTAACTCCCTTCCCCCACCTCCACCAGAGGGGTGAGCCGGGACCGTAAACACAAATCCCACAACAAACACGAACAGGGGAAAACCCAAAAGCTTGTACACCCGTCAATTACACACAAAGGAGTGACTAAATGTGCATAGGGGAAGACAACATAAAAGGTGGGAAGTAAACTGACAACTGGGAAACTTCCACACCGTAAATAAGCACACGACGGACTGCTGCAGTCAGCCCCAATGCTGCAGCCAACACAGCAAGTAGCAGAGAGGGCTCCACCAGCTCCTTCCACCTCCTGGCCAAGCATCCAAATGAATGGGAATAACCAGCACCCTCTGCTGGAAGCAGAGGGTATATATAGGACCTGGGAGTGGTCCCAACCGGAAACACCTGACCTGGAGTCAGAAGCTGATGGAAAGCAAACTGAATTAACCCTTTCTTCCCCAAAGGAATGAGAATATATCAACTTAGCAGAGTCTACAAGGCAAAGTGAGACTCTGACCCAGAACCTGTCACCCATCTCTACAACAGAGATTTTGCAGGATCCTTTTTTTTTTCACATGGGAGTCTGTGAAAAATGGATCTGTTTACAGACTGTTATTTGTCTTCCATCTGAAGTGGGTCTGGTAAGCCCTGTCGGGTGGGGGCAGAGATTCGGATAGAGTCGGCGGTGACGCTGCTCTTGCAAATCTTGTTACATCCACAGGAGCATGATATCATGATTGATGGAACGATTCATCTTGTGTAAATAACGCCCCCATGACTATTCACTTACTAATTAGAAAATTGCAACTGCAGATATAAAAACAATTTTTGGCTTATAAAGAAACCAATAAGACAATAAAATGGGCCTGTTGGGAAGGTATAGTGGCAGCTATCAATACACGGAGGCTGTTTCGGGGACCTGGAGAAGCTGTCAGGTTTCCTTTAGTAAAAAGTAAAAGCCAAATAGAGACTATTAAATATTTCTTTTATTAGTAAGATTTGTTTAAAAACAGAATATCAGCAATATAAATCTTCCTTAATGCTGTTTTAATTCATCGTTGACCAGGTTTTATTTCTAATTCACCTTTATCACCTGAACTGTTGTGATACCCCAGCTCCCGGCATCCTCGGACCGCCAGCTGTCAGGACATTTGGAGTTGTAGTTTCACAACACCTGGAGTGACGAAGGTTGCAGATCCAGAGCTTCTGAAGAGCTGGGAATGACCTGCATTACCGGTTTTGATCACAAGGTGACAATCCATCCATTCAAACTGCATAATTGGAATGATATGTAATTTGTAGATCATTATAGGGCACTGTTCATACATGCCACCATTATTGTATGCAAATTAATGCAATGAATGTATATGTAAGATGCACTGTTCATTTTATTGCATTAATGAATACATTATCAAACAGAATTAACTCTTAAACAGGTTTTCCACTACTAATCTGACCTCCTTTCATTTGTCCTAACTACTCCTAACTAACACTTTCCTAATTTACTTTTTCTACCTACCCTGTATGCCCAGTTTGCTGTCACTCACAGAGAGGCAGCTACACACCGAAAAGTGATGTACCCTGCTCAGTTTGTCCAATTCTGGTCTCCAGAGTGGACGGATCAAAGCTTAAACATCAACATAGGAATATCCTTGAACAAAGTAAGTAGCAGAAGTATATTAGGAAAGTGTTAGTTAGGAAGAGTTAGGACAAATGAAAGATGGTCCCATTAGTAGCGGAAAACCTCTTTAAGCATTTTTCCACAATCCGAGGCTCTCGTGTTTTGGCAAAATTACAACTCCTGACTTGCAGCTGTCAAGCTACAGTTGACTGAGATATTTTTTTTAATATTTTTTGGAAAGAGCTGTCAGCGCTGCCCTCCTTGCTTAGGAAACCGGCCACCTCTGATGCACTGCAGAGGTGGCTGTTACTCTACAAGCAGTAAAATATAAAATGAAAATTCCCTTTGTTCTGGAGAACATAAAATGTTGCACTTTGAAATGTTACCAATTTAAGAAGTTATGAATGACAACCCTTATTAATGTGTTATTAATAAGTTATACAACTTACAACAATCCAAAAAAACACATCTGGAAGATCCCCCAATCTTCAGCCACAAATTCTACTCCATGGTCCCAGCAGTACTCCTTTTAGTTTCTCCAAAAAATCCAAAATATATATACATAAAATATGAAACAGTAGTCACTCTTTATTGGTGGAGAGATACAAAATTCCAAATGCATAAGATAAATTTCAATGTATCATACACAGAGTGTCATGGTAGTCTCAGGTTTGGGCTCTCTCTCGTACCATCCTAGTCCATACACATTAAACGTCTTTAGGCACACGAGGGGTTGTCAGTTTTCTGTTGCAGAAGCAGACTTCAATGCGGCTCAGCTATTCCTGCTGATGTCCACTTCTGGCGTGGATAAAAACCCTCTGCCTCCAGCAGGGGGGGCTGGTTATTCAGGATAATTCTGGAGCCTGGTCCGGAGGTGGACATACACATTCCTTAAGTTGCTGCAGTTGTCTGATGTTTTGATTGAAATTAGCTCAGGTGCTGTAACTTTTCCCTTTCCTTTCTCGGTTTCTGTTCACCCCAGTGTGTTTCCCAGGCTGTTTGTTTATGGGTGTCTGAATGTTGTTGGTTGTTGCTGTTGGTGGTGGTTTGGGGGTTCTCCATCCTGGTCAGTCCCCTTTGGCGGTGGGTGTGGAGGGGTCATTGTCATCAGGGCCAGGACAGGGGATAGGGAGAGGCTGGGGGCTCAGACATTGCTACCTTCAAGCATAATTCTAGGTTGAGGGTAAGCCCAGCGTACCCCATTAGCTTGAGAGTAAGCATAGGGCCCCCCTGTCCAGTCACTCCCCAAATCGGATACATAGATGGATAATACAAAAAGTCCTCCCTTAAAAGCACTCCCTAAAAATAATATTGGAAGCCTCAGGTTTAATCCGAACCATGCAAATGTCCTACATTGAAGTAGTTAGGTTAATAAAAATACAAACGACCATAGGGGCAGATGTAATAGAAGACTGTAATAATGTATAAAATATTCAACAATAACAATGTTCTTTTCTGCACAAATAACCTTAATAAATTACCTGTAGACTGGGACAAGATGCAGGCTAATTGCATAAACACTTCGACGCGCGTTTCGCTTCTCTGTCATGAGGCCATTAGGAGCTTCTTTCAGATTGTGTGGTAACAGGACCCGTGTTTAAAGTGGGCTGGCTTGTGTAAAGTGGGCTGGCTTGTGTAAAGGGGGCTGGCTGGCTACATCAATGGATAAGCAACCCACCTTCTCTGTATATACAGTATATCGGCTTTAATAGTGGAGAAGGCGAGCATGGCTCCGATCATATGCCTACGTGGGAAATGCTCTTCTGTGTCAGACACAATTTGGGAGAACATCAGTTGATAATTGAAGCTGGAGGTTGCAGCTAAACAATAGCAGATTTTTCGGATCTGAAGTATACAGATAAATCGTTGCCTAATATACTAATGGAACCCAACATTTCTTAGCTGTAAATTTCCTTTCACTATAAGATAGAGGGGATGTACAAATGGTCACAACCCAACAGTCTGTCAGAGTCCATGAGCTCTGTCTGGGATTCGAACACAGGGCCTTTTGCACCCCAAACTAGAACCACACCACAAGCCTTCCTCATTGGTCTTGTGGTATGGTTCTTGCTTTGGGTGCGAGAGGTCCTGTGTTTGAATCCCGGACAGGGCCCATGGACTATGACAGACTGTTGGGCTGCGACCAATTGTAACGTCCCCTGATTGGCCTCGTGGTATGGTTCTCACTTGGGGTGAGAGACGTCCTGGGTTTGAATCCCGGACAGGGCCCATGGACTATGACAGACTGTTGGGCTGCGACCAATTGTAACGTCCCCTGATTGGCCTCGTGGTATGGTTCTCACTTGGGGTGAGAGAGGTCCTGGGTTTGAATCCCGCACAGAGGCCATGGACTACGACAGACTGTTGAGCTGCAACCAATTGTAACGTCCCCTCATTGGCCTCGTGGTATGGTTCTCGCTTGGGGTGCGAGAGGTCCTGTGTTTGAATCCCGGACAGGGCCCATGGACTATGACAGACTGTTGGGCTGCGACCAATTGTAACGTCCCCTGATTGGCCTCGTGGTATGGTTCTCGCTTGGGGTGAGAGAGGTCCTGGGTTTGAATCCCGCACAGAGGCCATGGACTATGACAGACTGTCGGGCTGCGACCAACTATAGGATATAGTGAGCGTGTTACAATTATTGTGTCTTCTGTGGACTGGGTTCTCTTATTGAGTTACTGAATATCTTGGATCTATATCAAGCAATGCTATTATTATTACTTTTAATTATTATTATACTTGTGATGAATACAAATTGATTACAGATATTATATCTTCTGTTTATTTGTGATGATGCTGTAAAATATTAGCACTGACTTGGGCACAGGTGTATTAACAAAATAGACAATTTTATCAGCTAATTATAAACCTGCAGCCATTAATGACTCTTGGGAAAAGGAATTAAAAGCTTTCCACCTCCAGAACATGACACAATTGATTTACAAGCAAAGCTGATTCCCTATGGAAACATCGCACTTTTCAGAAGTTCTGTATCCACTTGTGATTATAGCGGCTGAAGATCCTAGTATAGATTAATGATGTCTGGAAATGTCAAAATCAATGAATTGTTGCACAATTCGGTGTTTATGTCAATAGAAAAAGAGATTGTAATAAGACAACCTTTCTACCCACAATTAAAGGTCTGGCCTTAAAGGGAGGCTTGTTCAGAAAATACCTGTCATGTGTGTCCGGCTCTAGGATCAAAAGGTCACGACGCTCACAGACCCACTGCTTGAATTTGAGTGGAATATACTTGCTTTTAGTGATGTAGGGGTTAAGGATTATTTCCTATATGTCTGTCCTTTGTAGCCTTAATCTCAGGTGCAGCTCTTTTATGACCACTCCCCTTCACTATAAAAAGTCACGTGCCTTACCATCTGATGCTGGCTATAGATTACCATTTTTAGGCTATGTGCCCACGTAGCGTATTTTCATGCAGTTACGCTGCGTTCTGCACCCCCAGCACAATTCTATGAAGATTGTGCCTAATCGATGCTCACGTGGCGTATTACAACGCAGTGTTCTAAAAAGCAACATGTCACTTCTTTCATGCGCTTTGGATGCAGCTCCCGCTCTGTGTGTGGGAGGGGCTGCATCCAGAGCGCATGAAATCGGCTTTTCATTACGGACTGTTTCTGCAGCGATTTGAAGCGCACGTGTGCTGTTCAAATCACTGCAGAAATTTCTGCAGGGACAGAACACAATGTGGGCACATAGCCTTATACTGATCTCTTCAGAAGGAACCAGTCTCTGTAAGAAGCTGAGGAGTCGTGACAGTTGCAGCTGTGGTGTTAGCTGCATTGGAGGAGCTTGGAGTTTTTTCTTTTGTGTCTGTTTTCCCCCGTCTGTCTCCCTTCCCTTGTGTTGTATTATTGCGCTGGTGAGACCATCATTTTACCTTATTGCTGGTATAATTTCAATATTGAGGAATGATTTTGCATTCTCTATTGCTGCTGTGTGGTTTTACAGTTGTGCTGTACTGTGACTTTTAGTACTTGAAGGTAGTTTTTCAGTTCAAACTGACGGTATACTCTAAGCTCATAACTTTGTAGGGATTAAAGCCCATATAAAAATCCACCTTTAGTAATGTAATCATTACCTCCATTTCCCAGAAACAGAAGTTGACTTAGAAATGCTAGTCAGGGTGCTCAGTCCTCACACTGCGCACTGATCCTGCATGTCCCGGTGTCCCTCGCAGGCTTGCCTATCCTTCCTCTGCAGACAGTGCTCTCTCCAGACCAGCGCTGTCAATTACCCGTGAGGGAGATGGCAATGCAAAGCAAGGCTGCAGTACTGTCACGGTGTGACTGCAGGAATCGCGCCTGGTCATGGGAGGTCTCCCGGTGAACTGTGTGACACAGTGGGAACTCCTTGGTAGCGTCACACACGCCGGGGGAGAGGAGGACCCTCGCGAGTGACGCAACACACAGGGTACACCAGGAAAAGAATACAACGGCTGGCCGTCGCTCTAGGGTGAGGGGAGCGGGGTCACCTCCTAGCACTCTACTGAGGCTGAACCCTACAGTCCCTAACATACCTAGACAGGTCCTTCCTCCCGTGCGCCGATCACGTGCCTAGGCCCTCGCTGACCCTAACTCACCCTGGATAGTGAAGGCCAGCGAGACGCCGACAACACAAGGTAGGTAACACATTGAACCTCTTAGCCACACCAAGGGTGCACTAAGTTGAAAATTAGATGAAAAATTGTCATTTTCTTACTACATGAAAATCAGACATTTTTTAGATGCTTGTGTGAACTTAGCCTAAGGGCTCGGTTCCATGGACAAGTGCGATCCGATAAAACATCAGATTGCTCTCGCACTAGTGCAAAATTATGGGGCAGTGTCCATCTGCAATTGATTTCTCATGCCATAGCGGCCTGAGAAATGGATCGCAGCATGCTGTGTTTGGCAGCGAGTCTCAACTCAAGCACCCCCATACAAGTCTATGGGAGCATGTGACACATCGCACTGCACTCATATGTCATCCGACTGCAGTGTGATATACGCAGAGACAGACAGTGGAGGAGATGGAGAAAGTGCTCCCTCCTCTGCTCCGCAGCTGTGATCCGATCACAAGATCACATCACAGTCACATGATCCTCGGCTGATGCTCGCACCAGAGGGTCGTTAGCATATCACTTCTGATGTGAGAGCTATGCGCAGGTGGAACCGAGGCCTAAGGGTGAGATTTTTATAAGGTCTATATCCTCTAGTGCAGGACTGCCTGTGCTAGCACCAGACCGCAGCCACAGAGCGATGGAGCACTGATGCACATGCCTTTCCTTCTATACCGGCGCCTTCTTCTCGCCTCATTCTGAGGCCTGAGGGGGGATTTCATACACCGTATACATTTAGATTCCTCCGTTATTTGTGTAAACCACATGGAGCTTCCATCCCTTTGGGCACAAATAGAAGAAATTCTATAATTGAGAAGAATTGTAAATCCTTAAACGTGAATGTCTTCTAATGTCTTTTAATAAAAGAGTAATGAGAAATATTAAAGCGCAGAAGACTGGAGATCAGAGATTGTACAGCACAAATAACAGGACCGATCAAGAGACCGATTGTCAGCCATAGGTTACAACATATAGGAGCTCCACTAATAAAGAGCGCACAGTGTGAGCATGACTCGCAATACAGTGATGTGTCTCAGCGGTGCCGGATTATCACTTACCTCCGCATAGTACCAGTCACCAGCATCCATAGGTCCTGCTCAACTTGATGCTTCCTCCACCGAACATTGATGATGTCCGGCCTCGAGGTCTATGGATAGTAGAATTGCCCTGCCATACATTTGCTAGGGATTAAAGGGGTTGTCCACTACTTTTACATTGATGGCCTGTCCTTATAATAGGTCATCAGTGTCTGATTGGCCAGGGTCTGACAACCCGCACCCCCGCCGATCAGCTGTACTTGGTCCCGGCGGCAGCAGGTAGCTAGAAATGCTCATTTCCGGTGCTGATCCGTCTTCTGATTGCGTATGTGCAGTACCCGTCCATGGCCGCCATAAGAAGACAGAGCAGCCACAGAACTGAGCATTTCTGGCTACTGGCTCCCGCCGCTGGGAACGAGACCAACTGATCGGCTGGAGTGCCTGGTGTCTGACCCCAACCGATCAGACATTGATGACCTATCCTAAGGACAGGCCATCAATGTAAAAGTAGTGGACAACCCTTAACTCCTGATCTTGACTTCTGCCTTGTCCTTTGATCTTTTACCTGCCTTACCCTTTGGATTCTTCACCTGCCATCAAATGTTCCTGTCTCTTCCCTTCAATTTCACCCTCTGACCTTCATTCCTGGTGATGATCTTCTATTCCATTCCTGACACGACCACCAACCAGTGACTATTGTGTGGTCTGCCACCTGGTCACATGACTCAAAACGTTCATACCCCCTTGGAGGGTTTAAGGGTAAAGAGCAGAGAGATTCCTTAGACTTCTTTCTACAGTCTAACCCAAACCAAATCTACCACGACTTAGAGAGTCCACATCTTTGGGCAGAGTCAATACATGAATATAGGGAGTTTGAGAACATGGTGTTTGAGATATATATACGTATACAGTGTGTCCACCCATATCCTGTCCACCGCCATTAACTTGAGAACAGCGGCAGCTATAGGCATAGAAGAAGTGTCTAGGTATAGTAAAGGAGCCATGTGCTACTCAATGAAACCACCTATAGCGCCACCTGGTGGAAAACAACGGAGTTAGCATTTTTATCTTGAAAACGGAACGAGATAGAGAAAAAAAGTGAATTACAAAGTTGTAGGGCATCATCAATTCAATACGAATCCATACGTTGCATACAGAAATGCTATGATATGAAACCCATGACCCCCCCCCAAAACATTGAATGCTGGTCACACATATGGCGCTCATTTAACTTTAATGCTCAAAGTGTCCCCCATCAGCTGCAATGCACATCTGGATTCTGCAAAGTATACTGTATCTGGCTGCAGTGCACATCTGGCCTCTGCACAGCATACTGTATATGGCTGCAATGCACATCTGGCCTCTGCACAGCATACTGTATCTTGCTGCAATGCACACCTGGCCTCTGCACAGCATACTGTATCTTGCTGCAATGCACATCTGGACTCTGCACAGCATACTGTATCTGGCTGCAATGCACATCTGGACTCTGCACAACATACTGTATCTTGCTGCAATGCACATCTGGCCTCTGCACAGCATACTGTATCTGGCTGCAATGCACATCTGGACTCTGCACAGCATACTGTATCTTGCTGCAATGCACATCTGCACTCTGCACAGCATACTGTATCTGGCTGCAGTGCACATCTGGCCTCTGCACAGCATACTGTATCTGGCTGCAATGCACATCTGCACTCTGCACAGCATACTGTATCTGGCTGCAATGCACATTTGTACTCTGCACAGCATACTGTATCTTGCTGCAATGCACATCTGGCCTCTGCACAGCATAGTGTATCTTGCCGCAATGCACATCTGCACTCTGCACAGCATACTGTATCTTGCTGCAATGCACATCTGCACTCTGCACAGCATACTGTATCTGGCTGCAGTGCACATCTGGCCTCTGCACAGCATACTGTATCTGGCTGCAGTGCACATCTGGACTCTGCACAGCATACTGTATCTTGCTGCAATGCACATCTGGACTCTGCACAGCATACTGTATCTTGTTGCAATGCACATCTGGACTCTGCACAGTATACTGTATCTTGCTGCAATGCACATCTGCACTCTGCACAGCATACTGTATCTTGCTGCAATGCACATCTGCACTCTGCACAGCATACTGTATCTGGCTGCAATGCACATCTGGCCTCTGCACAGCATACTGTATCTTGCTGCAATGCACACCTGGCCTCTGCACAGCATACTGTATCTTGCTGCAATGCACATCTGGACTCTGCACAGCATACTGTATCTGGCTGCAATGCACATCTGGACTCTGCACAGCATACTGTATCTTGCTGCAATGCACATCTGGCCTCTGCACAGCATACTGTATCTGGCTGCAATGCACATCTGGACTCTGCACAGCATACTGTATCTGGCTGCAATGCACATCTGGACTCTGCACAGCATACTGTATCTTGCTGCAATGCACATCTGGCCTCTGCACAGCATACTGTATCTTGCCGCAATGCACATCTGCACTCTGCACAGCATACTGTATCTTGCTGCAATGCACATCTGCACTCTGCACAGCATACTGTATCTGGCTGCAGTGCACATCTGGCCTCTGCACAGCATACTGTATATGGCTGCAGTGCACATCTGGCCTCTGCACAGCATACTGTATCTGGCTGCAATGCACATCTGGCCTCTGCACAGCATACTGTATCTGGCTGCAATGCACATCTGCACTCTGCACAGCATACTGTATCTTGCTGCAATGCACATCTGCACTCTGCACAGCATACTGTATCTGGCTGCAGTGCACATCTGGCCTCTGCACAGCATACTGTATCTTGCTGCAATGCACATCTGGACTCTGCACAGCATACTGTATCTTGCTGCAATGCACATCTGGCCTCTGCACAGCATGCTGTATCTTGCTGCAATGCACATCTGCACTCTGCACAGCATACTGTATCTTGCTGCAATGCACATCTGGCCTCTGCACAGCATACTGTATCTTGCTGCAATGCACATCTGGACTCTGCACAGCATACTGTATCTTGCTGCAATGCACATCTGGCCTCTGCACAGCATGCTGTATCTTGCTGCAATGCACATCTGCACTCTGCACAGCATACTGTATCTTGCTGCAATGCACATCTGGCCTCTGCACAGCATGCTGTATCTTGCTGCAATGCACATCTGCACTCTGCACAGCAAACTGTATCTTGCTGCAATGCACATCTGGCCTCTGCACAGCATACTGTATCTTGCTGCAATGCACATCTGGCCTCTGCACAGCATACTGTATCTGGCTGCAATGCACATCTGGACTCTGCACAGCATACTGTATCTTGCTGCAATGCACATCTGCACTCTGCACAGCATACTGTATCTGGCTGCAGTGTACATCTGGCCTCTGCACAGCATACTGTATCTGGCTGCAATGCACATCTGCACTCTGCACAGCATACTGTATCTGGCTGCAATGCACATCTGGACTCTGCACAGCATACTGTATCTTGCTGCAATGCACATCTGGCCTCTGCACAGCATACTGTATCTTGCCGCAATGCACATCTGCACTCTGCACAGCATACTGTATCTTGCTGCAATGCACATCTGCACTCTGCACAGCATACTGTATCTGGCTGCAGTGCACATCTGGCCTCTGCACAGCATACTGTATATGGCTGCAATGCACATCTGGCCTCTGCACAGCATACTGTATCTGGCTGCAATGCACATCTGGCCTCTGCACAGCATACTGTATCTGGCTGCAATGCACATCTGCACTCTGCACAGCATACTGTATCTTGCTGCAATGCACATCTGCACTCTGCACAGCATACTGTATCTGGCTGCAGTGCACATCTGGCCTCTGCACAGCATACTGTATCTTGCTGCAATGCACATCTTGACTCTGCACAGCATACTGTATCTTGCTGCAATGCACATCTGGCCTCTGCACAGCATGCTGTATCTTGCTGCAATGCACATCTGCACTCTGCACAGCATACTGTATCTTGCTGCAATGCACATCTGGCCTCTGCACAGCATACTGTATCTTGCTGCAATGCACATCTGCACTCTGCACAGCATACTGTATCTGGCTGCAATGCACATCTGGCCTCTGCACAGCATACTGTATCTGGCTGCAATGCACATCTGCACTCTGCACAGCATACTGTATCTGGCTGCAATGCACATCTGGACTCTGCACAGCATACTGTATCTTGCTGCAATGCACATCTGGCCTCTGCACAGCATAGTGTATCTTGCCGCAATGCACATCTGCACTCTGCACAGCATACTGTATCTTGCTGCAATGCACATCTGCACTCTGCACAGCATACTGTATCTGGCTGCAGTGCACATCTGGCCTCTGCACAGCATACTGTATCTGGCTGCAGTGCACATCTGGACTCTGCACAGCATACTGTATTTTGCTGCAATGCACATCTGGACTCTGCACAGCATACTGTATCTTGTTGCAATGCACATCTGGACTCTGCACAGTATACTGTATCTTGCTGCAATGCACATCTGCACTCTGCACAGCATACTGTATCTTGCTGCAATGCACATCTGCACTCTGCACAGCATACTGTATCTGGCTGCAATGCACATCTGGCCTCTGCACAGCATACTGTATCTTGCTGCAATGCACACCTGGCCTCTGCACAGCATACTGTATCTTGCTGCAATGCACATCTGGACTCTGCACAGCATACTGTATCTGGCTGCAATGCACATCTGGACTCTGCACAGCATACTGTATCTTGCTGCAATGCACATCTGGCCTCTGCACAGCATACTGTATCTGGCTGCAATGCACATCTGGACTCTGCACAGCATACTGTATCTTGCTGCAATGCACATCTGCACTCTGCACAGCATACTGTATCTGGCTGCAGTGCACATCTGGCCTCTGCACAGCATACTGTATATGGCTGCAGTGCACATCTGGCCTCTGCACAGCATACTGTATCTGGCTGCAATGCACATCTGGCCTCTGCACAGCATACTGTATCTGGCTGCAATGCACATCTGCACTCTGCACAGCATACTGTATCTTGCTGCAATGCACATCTGCACTCTGCACAGCATACTGTATCTGGCTGCAGTGCACATCTGGCCTCTGCACAGCATACTGTATCTTGCTGCAATGCACATCTGGACTCTGCACAGCATACTGTATCTTACTGCAATGCACATCTGGCCTCTGCACAGCATGCTGTATCTTGCTGCAATGCACATCTGCACTCTGTACAGCATACTGTATCTTGCTGCAATGCACATCTGGCCTCTGCACAGCATACTGTATCTTGCTGCAATGCACATCTGGACTCTGCACAGCATACTGTATCTTGCTGCAATGCACATCTGGCCTCTGCACAGCATGCTGTATCTTGCTGCAATGCACATCTGCACTCTGCACAGCATACTGTATCTTGCTGCAATGCACATCTGGCCTCTGCACAGCATGCTGTATCTTGCTGCAATGCACATCTGCACTCTGCACAGCATACTGTATCTTGCTGCAATGCACATCTGGCCTCTGCACAGCATACTGTATCTTGCTGCAATGCACATCTGGCCTCTGCACAGCATACTGTATCTGGCTGCAATGCACATCTGGACTCTGCACAGCATACTGTATCTTGCTGCAATGCACATCTGCACTCTGCACAGCATACTGTATCTGGCTGCAGTGCACATCTGGCCTCTGCACAGCATACTGTATCTGGCTGCAATGCACATCTGCACTCTGCACAGCATACTGTATCTGGCTGCAATGCACATCTGGACTCTGCACAGCATACTGTATCTTGCTGCAATGCACATCTGGCCTCTGCACAGCATACTGTATCTTGCCGCAATGCACATCTGGCCTCTGCACAGCATGCTGTATCTTGCTGCAATGCACATCTGCACTCTGCACAGCATACTGTATCTTGCTGCAATGCCCATCTGCACTCTGCACAGCATACTGTATCTGGCTGCAGTGCACATCTGGCCTCTGCACAGCATACTGTATATGGCTGCAATGCACATCTGGCCTCTGCACAGCATACTGTATCTGGCTGCAATGCACATCTGGCCTCTGCACAGCATACTGTATCTGGCTGCAATGCACATCTGCACTCTGCACAGCATACTGTATCTTGCTGCAATGCACATCTGCACTCTGCACAGCATACTGTATCTGGCTGCAGTGCACATCTGGCCTCTGCACAGCATACTGTATCTTGCTGCAATGCACATCTGGACTCTGCACAGCATACTGTATCTTGCTGCAATGCACATCTGGCCTCTGCACGCACAGCATGCTGTATCTTGCTGCAATGCACATCTGCACTCTGCACAGCATACTGTATCTTGCTGCAATGCACATCTGGCCTCTGCACAGCATACTGTATCTTGCTGCAATGCACATCTGGACTCTGCACAGCATACTGTATCTTGCTGCAATGCACATCTGGCCTCTGCACAGCATGCTGTATCTTGCTGCAATGCACATCTGCACTCTGCACAGCATACTGTATCTTGCTGCAATGCACATCTGGCCTCTGCACAGCATACTGTATCTGGCTGCAATGCACATCTGGCCTCTGCACAGCATACTGTATCTTGCTGCAATGCACATCTGCACTCTGCACAGCATACTGTATCTTGCTGCAATGCACATCTGGCCTCTGCACAGCATACTGTATCTTGCTGCAATGCACATCTGGCCTCTGCACAGCATGCTGTATCTTGCTGCAATGCACATCTTGGCTCTGCACAGCATACTGTATCTTGCTGCAATGCACATCTGGCCTCTGCACAGCATACTGTATCTGGCTGCAATGCACATCTGGCCTCTGCACAGCATACTGTATCTGGCTGCAATGCACATCTGGGCTCTGCACAGCATACTGTATCTGGCTGCAATGCACATCTGGCCTCTGCACAGCATACTGTATCTGGCTGCAATGCACATCTGGGCTCTGCACAGTATACTGTATCTGGCTGCAATGCACATCTGCACTCTGCACAGCATACTGTATCTGGCTGCAATGCACATCTGGCCTCTGCACAGCATACTGTATCTGGCTGCAATGCACATCTGGCCTCTGCACAGCATACTGTATCTTGCTGCAATGCACATCTGGCCTCTGCACAGCATAATGTATCTGGCTGCAATGCACATCTGGCCTCTGCACAGCATACTGTATCTTGCTGCAATGCACATCTGGCCTCTGCACAGCATACTGTATCTGGCTGCACGTTGTGCAATATGGTAGGGGTCACGTTTGCACAAGCATCTGTGATACGTGGTCGTAGGTCCTGCAATGTTGGTGGAGGGGTCGCATACACCTGCTGTTTGATGTGACCTCACAGAAAGAAGTGCAATGGGGTCAGGTCAGGTGAGCGGAGGCCACTGCACGCAGCCTCCATACCCAATGACTTGTAGGAAGGTCTCCACGAGGTATCGCTTCACGTCCGCAGCCTTGTGAGTGTTACACGTTCTAATCACAGCATTTCTGTGCAAGGTGTGGACTCGTATTGAATTGATGATGCCCTGCAACTTTGTAATTCACTTTTTTTATCTATCTCATTCCGTTTTTGAGATAAAAATGCTAACTCCGTTGTTTTCCACCAGGTGGCGCTATAGGTGGTTTCATTGCGTAACGCATGGCTACTTTACTATACCTAGACACCACTTCTATGCCTATAGCTGCCGCCGTTCTCAAGTTACTGGCGGTGGACAGGATATGGGTGGACACACTGTATATATATATGTATATATATATATATATATATATATATCAGTCATTGGGTGACATCAAGTTATATTGGGCAGATTAGGTAGCGTTTATGGCCATTATAAGGCTGGGGCTACATATCACAGGGAAGCTTCACATTGCCGCAATACAACGGTTGGCCCTTGCACTAAGGTGAGGGGAGCGGGGTCACCTCCTAGCACCCGACTGAGGCTGATCCCTACACTCCCTATCGTACCTATACGGGTCATTTCCCCGTGCACCGATCATGTGCCTAGGCCCTCACTGACCCTAACTCACCCTTAATAGTGAGGACCAGCGATACGCTAGTATCCCTACTATAATAACACAACACGAGGTAAGACAAATGGGTGACGAAAGACAAAACAAAAAGCACCCCAAGGTTACTTCAGTAAGGAACTTTGCAGCTGCAATAGAAACTATATAGCACATCTATGCAGCAACAAGCTTCGTCAACATGGCCAGCATAGGTATGAGCTATAGCCAGCATAGGGAGGAGATAGCAGCAGGTATTTATAGCAGAAGGCAGTGGCTGCGGCTGAGGTTACAACGACCTGTTACATCACTGGAGGATAGAAAGGAACCATAACCCCTTCAGTGCCAGATGGAATTAAATACGCTCCAACTCAGGGTAAATAATGAGCGGACACTAAAGCCGAACTGTGATCAACAATGCGCTGTGACCTTCTTATCCCAGATCCCCACGAGATCACATCAGACCATGCAGGTGTATAGCGTTTTGGGGGCACAGATGACATCGCAGCTCACTACAGGTGTAAGTGCTACTCTTCTTTTTCTAATAATATATATGTCTCGGGTGTGTTATGGGTGACAGACGGTCATGTGGTTTCTGGCAATAGAAGGTCACAGAATTTGGCTGCGCAAAATGCTCCCTGACTTTCTATTGTTCCTGCTGTTACTCTTCATTGTAACAGGTACATTTCCTGCTGGAATCATCTCTCTCCTTTTGGACCCAGCAGGAGCTCGCCTTACACCCAGCTGCTGACCATCAGTATTCCCTTGGTGCTTAAATACTCCCTTCTTCCCTAGACTAGTGCTGGGGATGTTATTCAGTTCATTCTAGCTCTGGTTGCAAGCAGGTGGCTTGTACTCCTCTGTAGTATTGTTGCTGAACTCCTGCCTCATCTGTGGATAAGTAGTTCATGCTTTTCCCCCCGTGTGTCCTCCTTGTGTCTTCTATAGTTGGTTAGTGGGGCTGACGTAGAGCTCATCCCACCCGTTCCCTATTTAGGGTCCAGCACTAGGGATACCTAGGGTCAGGAATTCGGCTCGGCGCATAGATGCAGAACCTATCTAGGGTGGTGATGGACCCCAGGGACCAGCTGTATGTTTGGTCAGGGGTCACCATCTCCCCCTTCCCTGGACACAGGGGGTCTGAGATCAGAGGGGTCCTGGTGTCAGACATCCCTGGTGATTGGAGGTTGGAGCCGATGAGTCTTTGTAAGGTTTACCGCGAGGACGATGGCCATAGACATTCACACTGATTTACTTATCTCTGATAATTAAGCTTTTATTTCTCGCGCACTGAAAATCTGTTCTGCCGACTAATATTAACTCGTACGAGCCAGAGGTGAACTGAACGCCGGTGATCATTGGAGGCCAGAAAGGAATCCGCCATTGTCTGCGAAGGTCGGAAACTCCTCGTCACCAGCCACGAGGAATGGGCGACATCTCCGAGACGGCAGAGCTAGATGGTGGAGGCTCGATGTCGTCTCTTGGTGACTGCGGCCATTACTGACGCTTTCCATTGAGATGCATAGACCTTGTGCAGATACCTAATACCTGTCATTGCCCAATACATAGAGGCAGGAGCAATCCATGACTAGTCCTAAGATGCCTGAAATTTAGGAAAAGGAATGCGGAATATCCCAAATATCTGTACTTGGAAATTGTTTTTACGATGACTATCTGTTAATGGTTCCTTTGCCAGGGGCTGCGTCATTTTCACCCGCATACATATGGATAAGAGCAGCCATGATTTCCTAATAGCTGAGGGCAGTGACACCTCTTTTCATGCAAAAATGGTCAAGAAACTGGTTGACGTTTTTAATCTTTAACCCTGGGTCATAAGAGTTGGAAAATGAAAGGGAATCTGTCAACAGTTTTTTGCTAAAAAGGCAGAATGATGTAGGGGCAGTGACCCTGATTCCAGCAATGCTGCTGTTTTTAATAAAAAACTGTTTATTTTTTGTAGATCTACTAGTTTTCTGATAAACCTGTAAACACCACTGATTGACAGCTTTCTGTGCAAACTGTGCATAGGCAGAAAGCTGGCAATCAATGGTGGAGGCGGAGTTATACAGAGCCAATGAATATGGAGGACTACCTGGCAGCAGGATTACTAGTCCTCTAGTGATAATCTCATAATTTATCAAAACTACAGCGAGCACCCTAGTAAATGACACATTGCTGCAATCGGGGTATCTGTCCCTACATCAAAACTACAGTGGGCAGCCTAGTAAGTGACACATTGCTGCAATCGGGGTATCTGTCCCTACATCAAAGCTACAGTGAGCAGCCTAGTAAGTGACACATTGCTGTAATCTGGGTATCTGTCCCTACATCAAAGCTACAGTGAGCAGCCTAGTAAGTGACACATTGCTGTAATCTGGGTATCTGTCCCTACATCAAAGCTACTGTGAGCAGACTAGTAAGTGACACATTGCTGTAATCTGGGTATCTGTCCCTACATCAAAGCTACAGTGAGCAGCCTAGTAAGTGACACATCGCTGGAATCAGCATCTCTGTCTTTACGTCATACTGCTCTCAGATTAGGTAGTAAAAACATGAAGGCACATTCCCTTTAAAATCTGTTGATTACTAAACAAAAACACC
Organism: Anomaloglossus baeobatrachus; assembly: GCF_048569485.1. Classification (NCBI taxonomy): domain Eukaryota; kingdom Metazoa; phylum Chordata; class Amphibia; order Anura; family Aromobatidae; genus Anomaloglossus; species Anomaloglossus baeobatrachus. Next base: position 258,017,675 of record NC_134360.1, read on the forward strand.
ATACAGAATATGGACACATACGAGAAGTTTTTATTTTTTTTATAAATGTCTTTTGGTCCAAAAATCCTTTTTGAAACTCTGATTTATGAAATATTTTGCACTAGAGAATCTGCTACCTTCCTCTGTTTCTGAGCTCCTTTCAGCTGATTTATGTCCAGCTCAACTTCGATGCCTTTTGTATTCATAAATCAGGGACAAGCTCAGAAGTCAGATAATAGAAGTCCACATCCACACTGCTCAACAGGAGGAGCTCACTGACTGACTCTCAGAAAACTCACTCTGAGGCCAGAAAAAGATGCGTTCTCCATTACAAGTGTAAAGCATGTGGGATAATGCTGCAAACATTATATATATATATATATATATATATATATATATATATATATATATATACAGTATATAATGTATATTATGTGTGTACAGCTATGATGTCTCCTCGGCCCGGGTACCTGACCGTGCAGCCGCCGTCTCCCGGATAATAATGGCTTTCCTTCCCGTCCTCCTGACATCATTGTCTGTGCTGTTCCTTGCGCCCGTTTCCTTTATCCTCGGTGGCTTGTGCCCGGATTATGGCAGGTCTGGTCCTAATAACAGGAAGCTGAACGCACTCATCTTATTAGAGGATGATCACATTAACTTCTGCTCTGATCTCTCTGAATGACACAGAAGAGAATGAATGGAACCACACAGCTGTGTACAAGAGAAAGAAGCAGCAGATCAAAGAAAGTGGCCGGCCCCAAATAGATCGATTCTCAAAATCCTCCTGGCCCAAATACTACAAAAAAAGCTAAAAATAAATCATTCAAAATCTATACTTATCAATGAAAACTGCCTTCAATTCTGGTATTCACTGGTTATTGTTCCTTTTCATCTGCTTTGTGGTGGAACAAATCAATATATCCATCCCTTGTTGACTATAGCTGTGGATAAGTATAAGTTTTATTGTAACCTCAGTATTATTTACCTCCTGGAGCTCAAGTTTATTATGACCAGTTACCATTTTCTGGCACTATTAAGCTGGAAATAGATAGATAGATAGATAGATAGATAGATAGATACAGGGGTAGATAGATAATAGATAGATAGAGGGATAGATAGATAGAGAGATAGATATATAGATAGATAGAGGGATAGATAGATAGATAGATAGATAGATAGAGG
>NC_134360.1:258028835-258076335 GCF_048569485.1 Anomaloglossus baeobatrachus
ACCCATAATAATAATCCCTCCAGCAGCACAGAGGTAACAGACCCCAGCCCCATAATGCATGCACTTTTGCTGGGACCCCTCACCACGTCTCATTGGTAGACTTGCAGGGCATGTGCTGTTGCTTTTAGGCTTATAATTTTTTCCATGGCTTGCTTAGATCTGAAAATAATTGAATTAGGTCTGATTCCCCACCCAAGGCTGCCCGGGCTGATCTGACGTCTCCCTGGCTGTAGCATTTCTCTTCCAGATCCTTTTTTGTAGCTGAGATGTGTAATCATTCAATACAGAGCAATTGTCGGGAAGTTCACATTTAGCGCTGCATTTGCCCTCTGCCTATATCTGCCCCCTGTATCTGCCCCCTGTATCTGCCCCTCCACTCCTTTAGTGCCATACAATACTGATTAATTGTAGGGAAGTTCCCATCTCTAGATCAGAATTCTGGGGTGCATTTTGCCTGTATCTGCCCCCTCCACCCCTCCAGTGCCATACAATACAGTCATTGTCGGGAAGTTCCTATCTCTGGATCAGATCTCTGGGTGCATTTTGCCTGTATCTGCCCCTCCACTCCTTTAGTACCATACAATACAGATTAATTGTCGGGAAGTTCTCATCTCTAGGTCACATCTCTGGGTGCATTTTGCCTGTATCTGCCCCTCCACTCCTTTAGTGCCATACAATACATTCATTGTCGGGAAGTTCCTATCTCTGGATCAGATCTCTGGGTGCATTTTGCCTGTATCTGCCCCCTCTACTCCTTTGGTGCCATGCTCTTTGTAGATGGGGCACCTGGAAAGATTTGGGTGTAGTTGTGTATGTGGTCTTAGCTGTGCCCATGGATCTGTGTTCCTCCTGCCCCCTCCACTCCTTTGGTGCCATGCTCTTGTAGATGGGGGCACCTGGAGAGATTTGGGTGTAGTTGTGTATTTGGTTAGCTGTGCCCATGGATCTGTGTTCCTCCTGCCCCCTCCACTCCTTTGGTGCCATGATCTTTGTAGATGGGGGCACCTGGAGAGATTTGGGTGTAGTTGTGTATGTGGTCTTAGCTGTGCCCATGGATCTGTGTTCCTCCTGCTTCTCCTGCCCCCTCCACTCCTTTGGTGCCATGCTCTTTGTAGATGGGGGCACCTGGAGAGATTTGGGTGTAGTTGTGTATGTGGTCTTAGCTGTGCCCATGGATCTGTGTTCCTCCTGCTTCTCCTGCCCCCTCCACTCCTTTGGTGCCATGCTCTTGTAGATGGGGGCACCTGGAGAGATTTGGGTGTAGTTGTGTATGTGGTCTTAGCTGTGCCCATGGATCTGTGTTCCTCCTGCTTCTCCTGCCCCCTCCACTCCTTTGGTGCCATGCTCTTGTAGATGGGGGCACCTGGAGAGATTTGGGTGTAGTTGTGTATGTGGTCTTAGCTGTGCCCATGGATCTGTGTTCCTCCTGCTTCTCCTGCCCCCCTGGGCTTTGGGACGTGTCTTTATGTGAATAGAATCGTGTTGCTTCCCATCTCAATGATAATCCCAGCTGTTGTGTGCGCGTCTCCTGTGCGCAGCTCCTGCACTATGTGATGGATGAGGTCTGGCTGCTGATTAACCATTAATTGTGGGCAGGTTGGGCGACTAGATCTATATTCTCCTTTGTAGCATCGGCAGACGTGGGCTGTCAGGCACATTTTGTTGGATTTTTATTGTAAGGCTGGGGATTTGCATCTAGACACAGTTCACATACAGAGTGAGTATTGTGCTGGAGCTGCTCATCATCATCATCATCATCATCATCATCATCATCAGGTCCCCTTCTCTTGGTCTGGAAGGATCATGCTGTCTTTCTTTTAACTTCCAGGATGGCTCGCTTTGGAGAGGCGGTGGCTGGAAGATTGGGGTCCGGAGATGGAGGATCGGAGAGGAGCAAGACTCTACAGGGGTCCCCAGCGGCTCCAGTGGGGACCCAGGCAGCTTTTAAGCAATCTAAAGCCCAAAGAGCAAGGACCATGGCTCTCTATAACCCCATCCCTGTCCGGCAGAATTGCTTCACAGTGAACAGGTCGTTGTTCATCTTTGGAGAAGACAACATCATAAGGAAATATGCTAAGAAGCTGATCGACTGGCCATATCCTTTACTATGTGCTGTGGAAGTGGGATTCTATTTTCTGGGTTCTCTTTCATCCCCAGGTATTATTTTCTGCTGCAGATAATGACCATTTCTTTAAGGCTTTCACTAAAGGTAAGAGACAAAAGACATATGTGCATGTATAGAAATCCAGCCTGGAATCGGTCACTTGTCGCTCATTCGATGCATTTGGCAGAGGGTTTAGTGGATGTGCATGGTCTTATTATGCCCCCGACCATAAATTGGGGAGGCATGCACCCCTCCCCTCCCCCTCAGTGCTGTGAAGTTCACCTCTCTGCTCTCAGTACCTGGCAGTGGAGGAGGGGGATCTGACGCTTCACAGCCCCCTCTGCTTTTATCGCAAGGATTAATTATTGATGCTCACAGATATCTTTTTTTCTAGAGCAAAACATGCAATGATTCTTTACAGCAGCGATGACAAATTGTCTTTTATCCAGATTAATCCTTGGTTGCCAACAGGTGCAAATTGAAAGAGCCCTGCTGTGCGCACAGAGCGCATCCCTATGGGGAGAGGGGCTGCAAGCACCATGGACAGGGCCACCAAGAGATCCCCCTGTATGAGGAGGAGGATGGGGGATTGTATGGGACAGTGGCCACCAAGAGACCTCCTGTATGAGGAGGAGGATGGGGGATTGTATGGGACAGTGGCCACCAAGAGATCACCTGTATGTGGAGGAGGATGGGGATTGTATGGGACAGTGGCCACCAAGAGATCACCTGTATGTGGAGGAGGATGGGGATTGTATGGGACAGTGGCCACCAAGAGATCACCTGTATGTGGAGGAGGATGGGGGGATTGTATGGGACAGTGGCCACCAAGAGATCACCTGTATGTGGAGGAGGATGGGGATTGTATGGGACAGTGGCCACCAAGAGATCACCCTGTATGGGGAGGAGGATGGGGTATTGTATGGGACAGTGGCCACCAAGAGACCTCCTGTATGAGGAGGAGGATGGGGGATTGTATGGGACAGTGGCCACCAAGAGATCACCTGTATGTGGAGGAGGATGGGGATTGTATGGGACAGTGGCCACCAAGAGATCACCTGTATGTGGAGGAGGATGGGGATTGTATGGGACAGTGGCCACCAAGAGATCACCTGTATGTGGAGGAGGATGGGGGGATTGTATGGGACAGTGGCCACCAAGAGATCACCTGTATGTGGAGGAGGATGGGGATTGTACGGGACAGTGGCCACCAAGAGATCACCTGTATGTGGAGGAGGATGGGGATTGTATGGGACAGTGGCCACAAAGAGATCACCTGTATGAGGAGGAGGATGGGGGATTGTATGGGACAGTGGCCACCAAGAGACCTCCTGTATGTGGAGGAGGATGGGGATTGTATGGGACAGTGGCCACCAAGAGATCACCTGTATGGGGAGGAGGATGGGGATTGTATGGACAGTGGCCACCAAGAGATCACCTGTATGAGGAGGAGGATGGGGGATTGTATGGGACAGTGGCCACCAAGAGATCACCTGTATGGGGAGGAGGATGGGGATTGTATGGGACAGTGGCCACCAAGAGATCACCTGTATGTGGAGGAGGATGGGGGGATTGTATGGGACAGTGGCCACCAAGAGATCACCTGTATGTGGAGGACGATGGGGGATTGTATGGACAGTGGCCACCAAGAGATCACCTGTATGAGGAGGAGGATGGGGGATTGTATGGACAGTGGCCACCAAGAGATCACCTGTATGAGGAGGAGGATGGGGAGCTCTATGGACAGTGGCCACCAAGAGATCAGCCTGTATGTGGAGAAGGATGTGGGATTGTATGGGACAGTGGCCACCAAGAGACCTCCTGTATGTGGAGGAGGATGGGGATTGTATGGGACAGTGGCCACCAAGAGACCTCCTGTATGTGGAGGAGGATGGGGATTGTATGGGACAGTGGCCACCAAGAGATCACCCTGTATGTGGAGGAGGATGTGGGATTCTATGGGACAGTGGCCACAAAGAGATCACCTGTATGAGGAGGAGGATGGGGGATTGTATGGGACAGTGGCCACCAAGAGATCACCTGTATGGGGAGGAGGATGCGGATTGTATGGGACAGTGGCCACCAAGAGATCACCTGTATGTGGAGGAGGATGGGGGATTGTATGGGACAGTGGCCACCAAGAGATCACCTGTATGAGGAGGAGGATGGGGGATTGTATGGGACAGTGGCCACCAAGAGACCTCCTGTATGTGGAGGAGGATGGGGATTGTATGGGACAGTGGCCACCAAGAGATCACCTGTATGTGGAGGAGGATGGGGATTGTATGGGACAGTGGCCACCAAGAGATCACCTGTATGTGGAGGAGGATGGGGATTGTATGGGACAGTGGCCACCAAGAGATCACCTGTATGTGGAGGAGGATGGGGGGATTGTATGGGACAGTGGCCACCAAGAGATCACCTGTATGTGGAGGAGGATGGGGATTGTATGGGACAGTAGCCACCAAGAGATCACCTGTATGTGGAGGAGGATGGGGATTGTATGGGACAGTGGCCACAAAGAGATCACCTGTATGAGGAGGAGGATGGGGGATTGTATGGGACAGTGGCCACCAAGAGACCTCCTGTATGTGGAGGAGGATAGGGATTGTATGGGACAGTGGCCACCAAGAGATCACCTGTATGGGGAGGAGGATGGGGATTGTATGGACAGTGGCCACCAAGAGATCACCTGTATGAGGAGGAGGATGGGGGATTGTATGGGACAGTGGCCACCAAGAGATCACCTGTATGGGGAGGAGGATGGGGATTGTATGGGACAGTGGCCACCAAGAGATCACCTGTATGTGGAGGAGGATGGGGGGATTGTATGGGACAGTGGCCACCAAGAGATCACCTGTATGTGGAGGACGATGGGGGATTGTATGGACAGTGGCCACCAAGAGATCACCTGTATGAGGAGGAGGATGGGGGATTGTATGGACAGTGGCCACCAAGAGATCAGCCTGTATGTGGAGAAGGATGTGGGATTGTATGGGACAGTGGCCACCAAGAGATCACCCTGTATGTGGAGGAGGATGGGGATTGTATGGGACAGTGGCCACCAAGAGACCTCCTGTATGTGGAGGAGGATGGGGATTGTATGGGACAGTGGCCACCAAGAGATCACCCTGTATGTGGAGGAGGATGTGGGATTCTATGGGACAGTGGCCACAAAGAGATCACCTGTATGTGGAGGAGGATGGGGGGATTGTATGGGACAGTGGCCACCAAGAACTCCCCCTGTATGTGGAGGAGGATGGGGATTGTATGGGACAGTGGCCACCAAGAGATCACCTGTATGTGAAGGAGGATGGGGGGATTGTATGGGACAGTGGCCACAAAGAGATCACCTGTATGTGGAGGATGGGGGGATTGTATGGGACAGTGGCCACCAAGAGATCACCTGTATGTGGAGGAGGATGGGGATTGTATGGGACAGTGGCCACCAAGAGATCACCTGTATGTGGAGGAGGATGGGGGGATTGTATGGGACAGTGGCCACCAAGAGACCTCCTGTATGTGGAGGAGGATGGGGATTGTATGGGACAGTGGCCACCAAGAGATCACCCTGTATGTGGAGGAGGATGTGGGATTCTATGGGACAGTGGCCACAAAGAGATCACCTGTATGTGGAGGAGGATGGGGGGATTGTATGGGACAGTGGCCACCAAGAACTCCCCCTGTATGTGGAGGAGGATGGGGATTGTATGGGACAGTGGCCACCAAGAGATCACCTGTATGTGAAGGAGGATGGGGGGATTGTATGGGACAGTGGCCACAAAGAGATCACCTGTATGTGGAGGATGGGGGGATTGTATGGGACAGTGGCCACCAAGAGATCACCTGTATGTGAAGGAGGATGGGGGGATTGTATGGGACAGTGGCCACAAAGAGATCACCTGTATGTGGAGGATGGGGGGATTGTATGGGACAGTGGCCACCAAGAGATCACCCTGTATGTGGAGGAGGATGTGGGATTGTATGGGACAGTGGCCACAAAGAGCTCCCCCTGTATGTGGAGGAGGATGGGGGATTGTATGGGACAGTGGCCACCAAGAGATCACTCTGTATGTGGAGGAGGATGGGGATTGTATGGGACAGTGGCCACCAAGAGATCACCTGTATGTGGAGGAGGATGGGGATTGTATGGGACAGTGGCCACCAAGAGATCACCTGTATGTGGAGGAGGATGGGGGGATTGTATGGGACAGTGGCCACCAAGAGATCACCTGTATGTGGAGGAGGATGGGGATTGTATGGGACAGTGGCCACCAAGAGATCACCTGTATGTGGAGGAGGATGGGGATTGTATGGGACAGTGGCCACAAAGAGATCACCTGTATGAGGAGGAGGATGGGGGATTGTATGGGACAGTGGCCACCAAGAGACCTCCTGTATGTGGAGGAGGATGGGGATTGTATGGGACAGTGGCCACCAAGAGATCACCTGTATGGGGAGGAGGATGGGGATTGTATGGACAGTGGCCACCAAGAGATCACCTGTATGAGGAGGAGGATGGGGGATTGTATGGGACAGTGGCCACCAAGAGATCACCTGTATGGGGAGGAGGATGGGGATTGTATGGGACAGTGGCCACCAAGAGATCACCTGTATGTGGAGGAGGATGGGGGGATTGTATGGGACAGTGGCCACCAAGAGATCACCTGTATGTGGAGGACGATGGGGGATTGTATGGACAGTGGCCACCAAGAGATCACCTGTATGAGGAGGAGGATGGGGGATTGTATGGACAGTGGCCACCAAGAGATCACCTGTATGAGGAGGAGGATGGGGAGCTCTATGGACAGTGGCCACCAAGAGATCAGCCTGTATGTGGAGAAGGATGTGGGATTGTATGGGACAGTGGCCACCAAGAGATCACCCTGTATGTGGAGGAGGATGGGGATTGTATGGGACAGTGGCCACCAAGAGACCTCCTGTATGTGGAGGAGGATGGGGATTGTATGGGACAGTGGCCACCAAGAGATCACCCTGTATGTGGAGGAGGATGTGGGATTCTATGGGACAGTGGCCACAAAGAGATCACCTGTATGTGGAGGAGGATGGGGGGATTGTATGGGACAGTGGCCACCAAGAACTCCCCCTGTATGTGGAGGAGGATGGGGATTGTATGGGACAGTGGCCACCAAGAGATCACCCTGTATGTGGAGGAGGATGGGGATTGTATGGGACAGTGGCCACCAAGAGATCACCTGTATGTGAAGGAGGATGGGGGGATTGTATGGGACAGTGGCCACAAAGAGATCACCTGTATGTGGAGGATGGGGGGATTGTATGGGACAGTGGCCACCAAGAGATCACCTGTATGTGGAGGAGGATGTGGGATTGTATGGGACAGTGGCCACAAAGAGCTCCCCCTGTATGTGGAGGAGGATGGGGGATTGTATGGGACAGTGGCCACCAAGAGATCACTCTGTATGTGGAGGAGGATGGGGATTGTATGGGACAGTGGCCACCAAGAGATCACTCTGTATGTGGAGGAGGATGGGGATTGTATGGGACAGTGGCCACCAAGAGATCACCTGTATGTGGAGGAGGATGGGGGATTGTATGGGACAGTGGCCACCAAGAGATCACCTGTATGTGGAGGAGGATGGGGGATTGTATGGGACAGTGGCCATAAAGAGCTCCCCCTGTATGTGGAGGAGGATGGGGGGATTGTATGGGACAGTGGCCACCAAGAGATCACCTGTATGTGGAGGAGGATGGGGGATTGTATGGGACAGTGGCCACCAAGAGCTCCCCCTGTATGTGGAGGAGGATGGGGATTGTATGGGACAGTGGCCACCAAGAGCTCCCCCTGTATGTGGAGGAGGATGGGGATTGTATGGGACAGTGGCCACCAAGAGCTCCCCCTGTATGTGGAGGAGGATGGGGGATTGTATGGGACAGTGGCCACCAAGAGCTCCCCCTGTATGTGGAGGAGGATGGGGATTGTATGGGACAGTGGCCACCAAGAGCTCCCCCTGTATGTGGAGGAGGATGGGGATTGTATGGGACAGTGGCCACCAAGAGCTCCCCCTGTATGTGGAGGAGGATGGGGGTTTCTATGGGACAAGGGTCTATTATTGGAGAACCTAGAACCTTATGAACACTGATAAATTCCTTATTGGTTCCATATTCCACCCTTAAGGCTGAAATCTTAAACCAATAAGCCCTGTGGCCTTCCAAGTGATTGATTTCAATTAAACTGATTTTTTTTGGTTCCTAATGATAAACCTTTTCATTTCATCTTTTTACCCCATTGATCATCACTGAGCTGATAATAGCGGGACTGTAAAACAGTATCGATCAGATCCGCCTGCTTGGTCCCAGCAGGTGAAGTCCCTCGTAGTGATACAATCAATGACCGGATGACACTTGGCGTCAATAACAAAACTTATTTTTGGATTAGATGGTAAGAATAATGGAAAAAAAATAGGATAAGGCTTTCTAATGTTTTTGTGCCAAAAAGGACTGAGGTGATCATTATCAATAATGTGCAAATGCAGATAATCAGAAAAAGAGAATATAAAACTTGCAAATGGAAATGTATAAATGTATATACGGCAATGTAGGATTAAAAACGGATATTTCTTAAATATTCAGCGTCTTCGTTTAGGGCATTTTCTATAACTGACCTACAGAACACTTTCAACAATAGCCATTGTTTCCATGAATAACCAGATACATCCCCCATTGGCGATGAATTTTCCCATCATTTCCACTTGTTTCTTTATTATTACGCATCTTATCATCTCTGCAGAATGTTTCCGCTTTAGATTTTATGCAATATGTAAACATATAAGTATCCTGTAAGAGCTCATTAATGTATCCTTTGAAGTAATACACATTATAGTCCATCTGGAATTGACATTTATGACTATTACATATAAATGACATATTTTATGGGCAGTAAGTGGACTACTTAATCTTAAGAAGTTTTTACAATAAATGAAATGGATAACCCAGTTCAGCAATTGAATAATATTTGTATAAAGTTATGTAAGTATCTGATATAACTTTCTCAAAGACAAACGATGAGTCAGAGGAAATTAAACAGGTTTTACCTATGCACGCATTTCAAGGTAATCTGGCCTCTTCATCAGGATCAAACATAAATTGGGATATGATGAGATAGAAAGTGGTTCCACTGCGCTGCCCGTATAGCCAAACGATTAGTCAGAGGACATTAAACAGGTTTTACTTATCCACGCGTTTCGAGACAATCTGGCCTCTTCATCAGGATACAACATAAATTGGGATATGAGGTAGAAAGTGTTTCCTCTGCGCTGCCCATATAGCCAAATGATTAGTCAGAGGAAATTAAATAGGTTTTCCTTATCCACGTGTTTCGAGGTGATCTGGCCTCTTCATCAGGATAAAACATAAATTGGGATATGAAGAGGTAAAAAGTGGTTCCTCTGCGCTGTCCGTATAGCCAAATGATTAGTCAGATAAAATTAAACTGGTTTTACTTATCCACGCGTTTCGAGGCAATCTGACCTCTTCATCAGGATACAACATAAATTGGGATATGAGGTAGAAAGTGTTTCCTCTGCGCTGCCCATATAGCCAAATGATTAGTTAGAGGAAATTAAACAGGGTTTCCTTATCCACGCGTTTCGAGGCGATCTGGCCTCTTCATCAGGATAAAACATAAATTGGGATATGATAAGATAGAAAGTGGTTCCACTGCGCTGCCCGTATAGCCAAACGATTAGTCAGAGGACATTAAACAGGTTTTACTTATCCACGCGTTTCGAGACAATCTTGCCTCTTCATCAGGATACAACATAAATTGGGATATGAGGTAGAAAGTGTTTCCTCTGCGCTGCCCATATAGCCAAATGATTAGTCAGAGGAAATTAAATAGGTTTTCCTTATCCACGTGTTTCGAGGCGATCTGGCCTCTTCATCAGGATAAAACATAAAGTGGGATATGAAGAGGTAAAAATTGGTTCCTCTGCGCTGTCCGTATAGCCAAATGATTAGTCAGATAAAATTAAACAGGTTTTACTTATCCACGCGTTTCGAGGCAATCTGACCTCTTCATCAGGATACAACATAAATTGGGATATGAGGTAGAAAGTGGTTCCTCTGCACTGTCCGTATAGCCAAATGATTAGTCAAAGGAAATTAAACAGGTTTTACTTATCCACACGTTTCAAGGTGATCTGGCCTCTTCATCAGGATAAAACATAAATTGGGATATGAAGGGGTAAAAAGTGGTTCCTCTGCGCTGTCCGTATAGCCAAATGATTAGTCAGATAAAATTAAACAGGTTTTACTTATCCACGCGTTTCGAGGGGATCTGGCCTCTTCTTGAGGATAAAACCAAAATGTACAATAAGCAGTGGACAACAGTTATATAGATTTTAATTTTTTTGTGTACATTGTATGAACTTAGAATACCTCTATTAAGTGGATCAATAATAATAATTATTCATTTATATAGCTCTATTAATTCCACAGCGCTGTACATACATTATCATCACTGTCCCCATTGGGGCTCACAAGTTCCTTATCAGTATGTCTTTGGAGTGTGGGAGGAAACAAGAGAACGCCAACACAAACATACGAACTCCTTGCAGATGGTGTCCATTGGAACTCATGACCCCAGCGCTGCAAGACTGCAGTGTACTACTAACCACTGAGCCACCAATCTCAGGGATACAGGCACATTTATCAGCAATAAAGCTTAAAGTGAACCTGTCAGGTGCAATATGCACCCAGACCCACGAGCAGTTGTAGGTACATATTAATCCCTGTGTAACCGTCCCTGTACCGAGTAGCATAGATAAAGAGATCTTTTTAGTATTTCTAAAGATCCTTTATGATATGCTAATGAGCGCAGGGACTAGTCACAAGGGCGTTACTTCCTGTGCTCATTCCGCCCTCTTAGCATGTTAGCACACCCACTGGGGTGTATCCACTGCCACCTCTTCAAAACGCTAAGAGGGCTGAATGAGAACAGGAAGTAACGCCCTTGTGACTCGTCCCTGCGCTCATTAGCATATCATAAAGGATCAGAAATCCTTTTTCTATAGATCTCTTTATCTATGCTAGTGTATACAGGGCCAGTTAGGCAGGGATTAGCGATATGCACCCAGAACTGCTCATGGTCTTGCATATTGCACCTGACAGGTTCACTTTAACATAAGTATCCTATCAGGAGATATCTTTTTATCATTTAGGCCATATTGAAAGGTGGAATTTGCCCAGAAACAGGCTACGTCTGATCATCACATATTAGCATTTAACAAGCTGGGGATGCAAATCTTTTGCCGTAGGTGGCAGAAGTGTGAGAAATGTTTCTCAGCCATTTATAGACGATGTTTTGTAAATCCTTCACTTGTCGCTGGAGTTTTAAGGAACTAATGTGAATCTAAATAATTGCGCTCCACACACTGGGATCTTTATGTCCTCGAGTACTGTTAACAACAACAAGCTAAATTAAGGAAAGAAAACATTGTTTGAAATTGCTTTCAGTCCCCACCTAAAACAAAGGACTGTAATCAGCGCCTAATTCCAGCGCTCAGAACACAATGACTGCGGTGTAGGAAACGCACGGTTAATGGCCTCCTGCAGCGACTCTTAGGTTTGTAAATTTGGCTTTGAGCTGTAAATGATGTATTTCTCATCTGTCTTGTGCTGCTCAGCTCTGGGTTACTGCATTGCCGACATGTTTCTGGGAGCAGAGGTCAGCAGACGGTCAGCAGAGGTCAGCAGAGGTCAGCAGACGGTCAGCAGAGGTCAGCAGAGGTCAGCAGACGGTCAGCAGAGGTCAGCAGACGGTCAGCAGAGGTCAGCAGAGGTCAGCAGACGGTCAGCAGAGGTCAGCAGAGGTCAGCAGACGGTCAGCAGAGGTCAGCAGAGGTCAGCAGAGGTCAGCAGACGGTCAGCAGAGGTCAGCAGACGGTCAGCAGAGGTCAGCAGAGGTCAGCAGACGGTCAGCAGAGGTCAGCAGACGGTCAGCAGAGGTCAGCAGAGGTCAGCAGACGGTCAGCAGAGGTCAGCAGACGGTCTGGGTTCATCATCACTGAGCCTAGAACAGATATAACTAATGGAAGTCACAACTCAAGAGTTTATTTATTGCACCTCACGTCACACGTCTGCAGCCATGAAGACAAAGAGAACATACAGTTTTACTAAAGAAAATGTCATTTAAAGGGGTATTTCCATCTCCAATATCCCATCCCAATATCCAATGTGTAGTTGGTGTAATAATAATAATAATAATAATAATAATTAATAAATACCTCCAAGTAGAAATGTAGTATAGTTCTCCTGATATAGTCGTCTCTTACTTCATCTGCAGGGCATTGCAGGACCTTACGTATCCATGAATATGACCACTAGCAACTAACTAACTGTGACTATATACGTGGTCGTAACCATGACTTAACTTAAAGGGATATTCCCATCTCTGTTGCTTGCCTCATGTGCAGGGCATTGGATTACCTTAAGTATGCATAGTTATGACCACTAGCAGCTAACTGTCACTATGTGTGTAGTGAAAACCATGAATTCCTAAGGTCCTTCAATGCCCTGCACATGAGGTAAGGGACATAGCTAATCAGAAGAACTATACTACATTTATAATTGGAGGTATTTGGTAATATTATTATTATTATTATTATTATTATTATTACACCTATTAGATATTGGGATAGGATCTTGGAGATGGGAATACCCCTTTAAATTTCAAAATATATAAAATCTACATCCCAGTATGAGCAGATTTGTGGCATTTTTGCCCCCCTTTCTGTATTCCCCTGACCTTTTGCGCTCAGATTTGTCACCGGTCAGACTAGTCTTACAAATGAATACGTTGGTCTACGGTAGAGTTTACACCATCAGATATTCTCATTTTTCTCATCTGTAATAAAAACTTCCACGTTTCTATAACGGGAGTTCAAATGCTACAATGTGATTGGCAGACAGATTTTATCTAATGAGTGAAAGACAATGTTTTAGCAAAATGAGACAGATATTGGTCAGATCGAGTGGCCATGTACATATACCACTGTGATGAGATAAGACAGTAATGGCTCAGATATATAAAGGCAGGGTTACACATAGCTAATACAAAGGAGACAATCAATGGGAAACAAAACAGGTGACGCCTAATATTTTATTGACCCGAAATGTACATAAATTTACACTCTCCATTAAAAGGTAGATTGTAATGCCCAAAATTCTGTCATGTGATGTTTGGTTCCAGACTCATTAGGTGTCATGGCGACGTCAGACTCTGTTCACACTGCAGAGCCCAACAGGCAACCTGATGTCTCCTAGTTGTTCAGCCAGAGCCGGGCGTCGGCTGTTTCTTGTGCTCACTTCCTAAGTCCTGCAGGAGTTAATTCCTGCTGACCTGGGGAACTCTGCTAGGAACTCAGGTTGCTAATTACCAATCACAGCCGTCTTCTTCCTATATAAGATTCTAGACCAGAGCACATATAATCTCTCCTTTGTGTCTGAGTGCAGTGTGTACGAGTTTTCGTTCTCCCTTGTCTGTGTCGTTTCTGTAGGGTTTGTTAATGTGTTTTCGGCCTGAACCCAAGGCTAGGGGAGAGGCAGAGTAAGATCAGGACTCGGACAGGAGTTAGGGTCATGCTGGGGGCTCAGACCTTGCTACTATCAGTCCTACCTCTGAGATAAGGGACAGCACAGGGTCTCAAGTCTGAGGGCTAGTCTAGGAGCCCCTGTTCTGTCATTTTATACCCCATGACAAATACTAATTAAACCATTTAAACAAGTATATAGGGAACTTAGTTCCTATAAAAATTTACCTGTAGTATAGATTTTAGTAATTTGGTTTGCATACAAAATCTTTTTTTATTATACCAAGGAGAGGTGTTTGGTGCGCCCATGGCATGGCCAAGACTCAGTGCATTATTATACGTCCTAAATTTCCTGACTGAGCACTTTGTCATATATTGTTTGCCAGTACTCAAGCATACGCTGCCTGAATTCAATGAGTGCCACTGCAGGTGGCCAGCCGTGCACTGCTCCACGGTGACAGTATGTTCTCCCACAGTGTCAGTGTGTTCTCGCAGTGTCAGTGTATGCTCGCAGTGTCAGTGTGTGCTCGCACAGTGTCAGATTAAAGGAGACTAACAAGCCGCCCAGCAGAGATTAACTCTTGCTAGCCTGCCTATGAACCACAAGTCCGAGTAGTCAGCAGGTAGAGTGCCAGAATCTCTAGTCTCCACAGATCCTGACGCCGCCATGACAGTCGGCGATGTTTGTAAAACCTCCTTGTGACATATGATCAGATTTATATGACACACATTGCAACACACAAAAGATTTCATTGATGGGTACATTTACACACAGAGATATTTCTTTAGGAATAAACAATTTTTTCCAAAGTACTAATGAATCTGTGTAAATAATGGTGAGCCACTCTGTCAAAGCACTGTCGGGGGAAAACAGAGTCTAGAACTTCTTCTTTTCACCCAATTAATTGGAAAGTGGGTGACAATTTTTGACTATGTTTTGGCCAAACACTTGACCCTTCTAGACTTTGACATCGGCATACTTGCAGCATTGGGAACCCGAAATTAGCGGGCGTGACCAGCTTAGTTGGTGAATATGAATTGTGCCTTGGTGGGTGTGGCCCGATGTTTCCGATAGCTCTCATATTGCGGACGACCCCAAACCCGGCCTACTTATCATTGGTCATTGCATATGCCACCTGTGTGCTGGCGTCACCTACTTGTGGTATGCCGCTTGTTGGTTGTCACCCTGATCGGTGGAGTAGGAGAGAACCGTAGTTAGTAGGCGTGGTAGTCGGCTTAATGAGTGGGCATGAACAGCTTAGTTGGTGAATATGAATTGCTCCTTGGTGGGTGTGGCCCGATGATTTCTTCCGCGCTAGCTCTCATACTGCGGACGACCCCAAACCCGGCCTACTTATCATTGGTCATTGCATATGCCACCTGTGTGCTGGCGTCACCTACTTGTGGTATGCCGCTTGTTGGTTGTCACCCTGGTCGGTGGAGTAGGAGAGAAACGTAGTAAGTAGGCATTGTAGTCGGCTTAATGAGTGGGCGTGACCAGCTTTGTCGGCGCAATCTGCCATCTCCCGTGCGCTACCGCAATGGACCACTTATCGGGGCATGCTCACCTTGCAGCGTCGAGGGATGGAGTGGTAGGGAGATGAGTTGCGTGGTGACCAGGCTCAGTCAGCAGAAAAGACTGACCAAACGGCGCTAAATAGGTAGAGCCCGCGCAGAAAGAGATGCCAGACCACGCCCACCAAGGCGGGCCTCAGGCTGGCCACTCCCACTATCTTCCAGTCCCCAATACTGCAAGTATCTACCGAAAGAAGGAATCCATAAGCAATACAATATGGCCAACTTTGACCTCATGTTTATGGCCAGCTCTAGATATTGCAGCGTAATATTGGACATTAATTCTACTTTGGATCATGTGATTCATTATCAGTTACACGTCCTACTACGGGGTTAATGGCTTCCTATAAATCTGGTCTTATTGTGCGTATCTGTACCAGGGAAATTAGATTGCTCCGTCCTCTGGGGCCATGACCAGAAGGAATTAATGAATTACGCATCCAGCAGATATAATAGTCCGTATGCTATAATAATAATATAACACGTCTGGCATGTGATTGTGTGACATTCGCCAGACAGGCTGCCCTTCTGTTAGCATTCGGTAATTAGGCCTGGCCACTGATGATCAATCCTTATGTATCAGCATCAGATCCACTTCATAACACCTCCGAGAAAAACTAATAAAATATGTGATATGGCCGTAAAGAGAGCTGCTGTGCTGGAAACATTTTTCATTACTCCCCAGTACACATATTGCCTCTCCTGTGTGTGTTGAGTGCTGTCTGTAGGAGTTTCCGTTCTCCCTTGCCCGTGTCATTTTATGGGGCTTTGTCTTTGTGTTTCCCGCTCCCCCCCCCCCGAGGGTGGGGGAGACGGGGAGTAAGATCAGGGCCTGGACAGGAGTCAGGGTCACGCTGGGGGCACGGACCTGGTTACCATCAAACCTACCTCCAAGATAAGGGGCAGCGCAGGGTCGCAAGTCTGAGGGCCAGCCTAGGGGCCCCTGTCCTATCTCCATATGCCCCATGACAACTTGCTTCGCATAACTTTAACCTCTGAAATGGTTCTCAGATTCAGAATAATCATATTTTACCCAAATAGAGCAAGCTGATTTAATAGAGGGAAACTTCATGTACAAGGAGACTATCATCATCTTTCACATATGTAAGTAGTGGTGTGGCTGTAGGGGCGCCTATCCCATAATACAAATGATACCTCTTTCTTTAGAGATCCGATGTGCCAGTCATCAGAAATACAGCTGAGAAACCAAATGCAAATCAGGCAGGGAGTGCACGGGGGGCGTGTCCAGTGCTCTACACTGCTTCTTCCAAGTGCAGGGACACGTCCTCCTCCGTGCACATCCTCTATGATTTGCTGATGGCTTTTTTTTAACTTCTCATGACTGGCAAATTTACACAACAAAATATATCACTTTCATTTTAGGGGAGAAGCAGATAAACATAATGTACATACCACTACTTCTATATGTAAAAACATGCTAAAAAGTCCCCTTTATGGGGAATCTGTCAGCAGGATTCTGTAATGCAATCTGAGAGCAGAGACCCTGAATCCAGGGAAGTGTCACTTACTGGGCTGTGTGTTGTTGTTTCAATAAAATAAGTGTTTTATCAGCAGGAGATTATCACCACAGGACTAGGTGTCTCATGCTTCCTAGTCAACTGCTTTGTGTAACACCGACTCCACCACTGATTGGCAGCTTTCTGTCAATATACAGTGTACACAAAAAGCTGCCAATAAGGGGTGTGGGCGGGGTTATACAGAGCACAGCATTTTGAGACTGTAATTGTATGAAAATGACAGCATGCAGAGCAGCAAGTGATTCATCGCCGGAATCAGGGTCTCTGCCTCACATCATGTTACTCTTACATTACATAGCAAAAACCTGCTGCCAAATTCCCTTTAGGACCAATTAGCCAGAGAAATGGAGTGTTTTATCTCTATATTGCTCTTTTAAAGAATGTGCCCAGTATTTAAGATTGAAATGAGCGTTGCCTGTGAGGCGAGTGCAGTGAGACTTCTGTAGACGGCCACCCCGGACTGGACGGAAAGGAGTGGTGTTCTCAAAAAACGATAATATATGATTCCACGGTGATTGACATCTGGTAGTAAGAGGCATCTTCTATATGATTCGGTCTTTGGAGAGGGCTCACTGTAGATTGTAAACGAGGCTTCTATCCGACATGGATCTCCAAGATTTGCAACCGCTAGGTCTTGTGCACACGTGGCGAGTTTTTTTTTTACACTTTTTGTCATGTGTTTTTGCTTCTGTTAATCAATAAAAGCAAGGAAACATCATCCCAGCGCAATCTGTGAGAATCGGGACTTGTGCACACGCTGCTTCTTTGTTCCTTGCAGAGCTTTATCACTACAGGGGATTATATGTCAGTACTTCGCCTCACACACCGTGTATACAGCATACAGCATGGTGTGTGAGGCGCTCTGTAGCTCAGTAACCCGGGGTCGTCACAGGAACAACCCAGGGTTACTATGGCAGCGATCAGGTCCCTGTGATCACATTACAGGGACCGGATCACCAGGAAGAGGGAAACGATTCTTCTCCCTGCCTCCTGAATTCTGCGATCACATTTAGGGGGTTAAACTGCCGGGAGCGGCACGGGGACCACTCTGACCAATGAGAGCTGAGTCCGAGCTGTAACATCAGCTGGAGACCGGGCGGCGGTCGCAGGGGTACAGCGCCTAAACCCGCATGATCGCCATGACTAAGAAAAGCAGAAAAAAAAGCGTATTAGAAAACATGTAAACGCAATAACAAATTGTACGTTGTTTCTGCTGCGTTTTTCCTGCCAAAACATGCTTTTTATTCGCTTAAAACAAGCACATAGAAAAGCAACGTGGGCACATGGGCTTAGAGTCGCTCATGCATGTTGCTGTGTTTTGTGCGTTACATGGATGATCTAATACCAATAACAGAGGACTGAGCAACCGTGTTGATTTTTTGCCTGATTCTTTTACTTTCTGAGTTGCAGCCTGAAGTTGTGTATATTATATATATATTTGCCTATTAGATTCCAATAAATAGACTGGATGCGCGACAAAAGATAAAAAAACGGCCTGAAGAAGGCTGACGATGCTCAGCCGAAACGCCTTGTATTTTACTATTAATGTAAGATACCTCCATTGGCCTTGATCTTCATCATCATCCATTGGCCTTGATCTTCATCATCATCCATTGGCCTTGATCTTCATCATCATCCATTGGCCTTGATCTTCATCATCATCCATTGGCCTTGATCTTCATCATCATCCATTGGCCTTGATCTTCATCATCATCCATTGGCTTTGATCATCATCATCCATTGGCCTTGATCTTCATCATCATCCATTGGCCTTGATCTTCTTTCATCATCCATTGGCCTTGATCTTCATCATCATCCATTGGCCTTGATCTTCATCATCATCCATTGGCCTTGATCTTCATCATCATCCATTGGCTTTGATCTTCATCATCATCCATTGGCCTTGATCTTCATCATCATCCATTGGCCTTGATCTTCTTTCATCATCCATTGGCCTTGATCTTCATCATCATCCATTGGCCTTGATCTTCATCATCCATTGGCCTTGATCTTCATCATCATCCATTGGCCTTGATCTTCATCATCATCCATTGGCCTTGATCTTCATCATCATCCATTGGCCTTGATCTTCATCATCGGTTGGATCAAGTTTTTAATAAATCCTATTGTAAAAACGACACTGTCAGTTCTGAATTCCCTCCTGGGAGCGGTACAACCAGATACTTCATCCTGCATTATAGATTACTATGAAGTACCCGGCAGCGGCCATTATCAGAAGATGGAGCAGCTCCGGAGCTGAGCATTTTCGGCTGTCTGATGCTGCCGCTGGGATTGAGAGCAGCTGATCGGCGGAGGTGCCGGGTGTCAGATCTTGGCCGATCAGACATCAGAGACCTTTCCTAAGGGCAGACCATCAATGTAAAAGTAGGGACAACCTTTTTAACTCCTCAGGGTATGGGATCCTTAACAAAGGGTTAAAAAAAAAAGTTTGGAGCGGTGCCTTAAACACTTTTGTTGAGATTTCCTCCATTGCTATTAATTGTGCTCGATGGATGTTGACGTTGTTTATTTACACTTTGGTACAGTATCCTACGTGACATCTCTGCTGAGTTTTTGGCCTCCCGTTACCATATGCTTCTGGGAGTATCCATCTGTTTCATTTCAGCGAGATTGTTTCGGAGGCCAGGTACAATAATCAGGGAAACCAAAGATGCAAATAATTTCATAACTGTTTATCCTCAGATCCTAATGGTGTTATGTGCAGTGAGCCGGCTTTCTTTACGGGGCTTAAAGAGAGCGTGTCATGTAAAAAAAAGCTATTAACCTGCAGATATGGGGTTAATCTGAAGGTTAATATCGTTCTGCCACACTGAAAGCCCCGCTGCCGGGAGGAAATGATCTTTATTCCTCCAGGCAGCTGCTGGCTTTCAGTCATTGGGGTTCAGCTGGAGCAGTTTCACTCACCACTCTGTGCAGAGTAAAGGGTACTTTACACGCTGCGATATCGCTAACGATTTATCGTCGGGGTCACGGTGTTTGTGACACACATCCGGTGTCATTAGCGGCATCGCAGCGTGTAACACGTACGAGCGACCTTAAACAATCTCAAAAGAGACAAAAATCGTTGGTTTTGGAGAGGTCGTCCAAAAACAAAGCGATGTTGTTCGTCGTTCCTGCGGTAGCGCACATCGCTGTGTGTGACACCGCAGGAACGAGGAACATCTCCTACCTGCGTCCACCGGCAGTGAGGAAGGAAGAAGGTGGGCGGAATGTTACGTCCCGCTCATCTCCACCCCTCCTCTGCTATTGGCCGGCCGCTTAGTGACGCCGCAGTGACGTTGCTATGATGCTGAACGCCCCTCCCCCTTGAAGGAGGGATTGTTCGGCGGTCACAGCGACGTCACCGACCAGGTATGTGTGTGTGACGCTGCTGTAGCGATAATGTTCGCTACGGCAGCGATCAACAAATGTCGCACGTACGACGGGGGTGGGTGCTATCGCGCTCGACATCGCTAGCAATCGGTAGCGATGTCGCAGCGTGTAAAGCACCCTTTAGTGACGGCTGTAACCACCCCCCAGCACTGACTGACAGCTGCCCTCTCTGTACTGAGGCAATGCTGTGCCGGCTGTCAGTCAGTGACGCTCACTATCCACAGAGTCAGCGGGACTCCCTATGCAGCGGCCGCATGTATCAGAATGCTATTAGCCTGCAGATTTAACCCATCGCTGCAGGTTTATAGCATTTGTTTTTATGACAGGTTCCCTTTAACAACCCATTGAATAACATTCATGCTCTAACATAATATAAAATGGTCCTAAATCTACCAATCA
This sequence comes from Anomaloglossus baeobatrachus, assembly GCF_048569485.1. Classification (NCBI taxonomy): domain Eukaryota; kingdom Metazoa; phylum Chordata; class Amphibia; order Anura; family Aromobatidae; genus Anomaloglossus; species Anomaloglossus baeobatrachus. The sequence continues at coordinate 258,049,415 of NC_134360.1, forward strand.
CCACGTACATCATACTCACTCTGCCCCCCCTTTCTGTCCCCTTAAAGCCGGCGTCACACGCGCCGATATGTCGTGCAATCACTTGAGTGATCGCTCCCGTTCCCGTCGTTTGTGAGTCACGGGCAATTCGTTGCCCGTGGCGCACAAAGTCGCTTACCCCCGTCACATGCATTTACCTCCCTAACGACCTCGCTGTGGGCGGCGAACATCCTCTTTCTGAAGGGGGAGGGACGTTCGACATCACAGCGACGTCACACAGCGGCCGCCCAATAGAAGCGGAGGGGCGGAGATGAGCGGGACGTAACATCCCGCCCACCTCCTTCCTTCCGCATTGCCGGCGGGATGCAGTTCAGCTGTGTTCGTTGTTCCCGGGGTGTCACACGGAGCGATGTGTGCTGCCTCAGGAACGATGAACAACCGGAGCATAGAAGGAGGAACGAGTTTATGAAAATGAGCGACGTGTCAACGAGCAACGATAAGGTGAGTATTTTTGCTCGTTCACAGTCGTTCGTAGCTGTCACACACTACGATATGTCAAACGATGCCGGATGTGCGTCATGGAATCCGTGATCCCGACGACATATCGACGATATATCGTAGCATGTGACACCGGCTTTATGTATTATGGTTAGTGATGAGCGAACTTGAACGCTAAATTCGGCGTTCTTACTGGACACCTAGATCCATGTCTGGATCTCGAACACGGATTTCTCAGAGAGATTATTATTAAGGGCTGGGACGGGCAAGGAAATCAGGTAAGTGGTAGAAAACAGCACTCAAATGAATGAGCAGCGGCTCTGATCTGAGCTGGAGTACCCGGCAAATGTTAATAGCAGTTTTCTAACATCTCACTGGTTTTCCGGCCCATCCCAGCCCTTATTATTCTTATTATTCATTATTATTATTATTATTACTAATAATAATAATAATAATAATAATAATAAAAAAATGACGTGGGGTCCCCCCTATTTTGATAACAAGTGCAGATAAAGCAGACGGCTGGGGGCTGATATCAGCCTGGGAAGGGCCAAATAGCCATGGCTCTTCCCACCCTGATAATAGCAGCCCCCAGCTGTCTGCTTTACCTTGACTGGCAATAAAAAAGTGGAGCCCACAAGGATTTTTTTTAGTTATTTGTTTAAGATGTTGGGGTCCCCTCTATTTTTGCTAAATAGCCAAGGAGAAATCTGACAGCTGAGGCCTGCTATTATCAGGATGGGAAGAGCCATGAATATTGACCCCTTCCCATCCTGATATTAGCCCGCAGCTGCTGCTTTAGCTTTGGCTAGTTAGCAAAATAGAGGGGACCACGCGTCATTTTGTTTTAATTTATGTATTTATTTTTACACTACAATACCCAGAGTGACTGCAACCAGTCACAGACGCCGACACAGCGAGGGGCGGGGGAAGCAGTGAATATTAACTTTGTTTAAAATGCACTCATTGCACTCATCCGACTCATACACTTGTGTGAGTGTACCCTTAAAGAAATAATGTAAAATCATGCAGTTTTCACATTGGCCCCAGGGCAATTTTAGACTCATATGTCTTATTCTGTATAGATTACTTTTCAGCAGTCTCATTATCATCACAGAAAGGATTACTGCTGATAACCCAGGATCCACCAATCGCAAGATGTGATGTCACAGCTCACCTCCTCTCACTCTCTCACTCCCTTTGCACAGGCACAGTAGTTACTTGATTACTAAAGATAGAGACTACAGTCTATTCCCATTCATGAACGTGTAGATTCCAGAAACAACAGAAAGTCTGAGTCTAGAAAAGCCCCAATGGCCACTACAAAAATTGCAAAATATTTAATAATGATCGTGATAAGAAAAAAAAAGAATGTTTAAAAAATGCATTTATTATATGAAAACCTGATTTAAATAATAGGTCATTTTCTGTTGACACTTTCCCTCTAAAGGGGTTGTCAGAGATCAAATTCTGCAGACAGGCCGCAGTAGCATTAAAACAATGGCTTATTGTTCCCCGCAGTTCCGGCTCATTGCTCCCCGCCGCTGCACTGTTCTACTGTTCACATTTGTCCTTTAAAAGTAAAAATATCAAAATGAATATTAATCACTGACAGCAACTACAATTTATGAGCTGAAAAATACACGACCGACTGATTCTGAGTAGGGACGAGTGATCCCAAACTGTAAAGTTCAGGGTTCGTACCGAACACCAGGTGCCCTGATCTCAGACCCGAACACAGGCTTTTACCTTTATGTCCAGTTCCTGTTCGGGTTTGTTATCCCAATAAAGCTTGTTGAAAGGTTAAAGAGCAGCCAATCAGCAGGCTTTTCCTGTGTGATTACTTCCGGTTCCATCATAGCCATGTCAAGTATTGGCATGGCTGTGATTGGCTGGTGCACCACTGTAAAAAAAATGCTGTGATCTCCCGCCCTCTTTTTGATAACCAGCGGGGGGTAAGGCAGCAGCTACAGGCTGCAACTCTCAGCTGTCAGCTTTCCCGTGGCTGATTATCACAAATACTGTAGAGGGGATCCCACGCCATTATTTTTTAATTATTAAAATAAATCATTTTAAACAACGGCGTAGGATGTCCCCTTTTTGTACAACCAGCCACAGTAAAGTTGATAGGTGGGTGCTGTTATTATCAGGGTGGGCAGGTCCATGGTTATTGGCCCCTCCCAGCCTAAAAATACTAGCCCGCAGCCACCAAGAATTGCTTGATAGTGTTCTATTACACTATTTTTCTGGAGTAGTGGTGATCCCGACTTGTTAGCACACTTTTTTCTTTTTTGTTTGTTCATTGATTTCTTGTGCTATCGGAGATCCCACTTTGGGTGATGCCCTCCTTTCTCATGTTTTAGACACCCAGAATTGGCTATCCATAAGATGTGCCAATTCTGGATCTTTACCTAGCTCTTTACCCTACTGCGGTGGCAATCGAGGTAATATATGTCAAATATTTGTCAAAAATCACAGCTGCCATCAAGCCCTAGGTTAGTAATGGGGAGGCATCTGTGAGACACACCCATTACTAAACTGTAAGTCAAAAGAAATAAACACAAACACAAATCATTTAATTGAAATAAAATATACACACACCCTCTTTCATCCCTTTATTAACCCCCAAAAGACCCCTGCAGGTCCAATGTAATCCCCCCGGCTTCTTACAATGATCCCGGCTCTGCTACAACTGGTGTTTGCATTGACCGAAAATGTGACTACAGCCTCTGGAAAACACTGACAGCTGCGGGGAGGCCTCGGGTGTGAGAAGCGGTGACTTCAGTGAGTTCACCGGAGGTCACAGCTGGGTTCCCACAGTACTGTGATTGCTGGTGAACCAGCTGCCGGATTGTTGTATAGCTGGAGTGCTGTCAGGTCATCGGAGTTCATACTCAGGGGCTCCCTGCCACCCTCAGTGAAAGTTTAACCCGCTGCCGGATTAACGGACTGCTGTGCCGCTGTGTCCCGCAATCCGACAGTCCAGCAATCCAGCAGCGGGTTCAACTGAGCTCAGTGAGGGGAGAGCGGAGGCCCCAACAAGTATGAACTTCGGAGACAATTTATTCTTCAGGTCAGTACAATTAAAGCAATATCATATCTATACAGATTTTTATGGTTGGCTGGTTTTGCACAATAAAACTATTGTATGTAAAAAAATAGTTTTTGCATCGCTATATTCTGGGGGCTGTAAGGTTTTTATTGTTCTGCTGATGGAGCTGATTGGTGGCTTGTTTTTTGCAGGACAAGATGAATTCCTGGGATTCCGTTTTATTTACATTCGTCTTTTTTATTGTGTTTTCTTCCACTTTTTATTTGACGGTTTTCTGAAAGGACATAGTCTTATGACATTTTTTTTTTTTTACAGTGTTTACTGAAGGGGATAAATAGTGACAGTTTTATAGGTTAGGTGTTCCGGATCTGATAATACTAAATATGCTTACTTTTATTTTGCATTACATACTTACATACATACTTATTTATTGGTATAATATTTTTTTCTTTTTTTTTTGGATTTTTAAAAATATTTTGTGATGATTTTTTTTTTATTTTTGTACTTTGTTCCTCTATGGGACTTTAAATTTCAATACTTTGATCACTGAAATAATGCATTGCCATGCACCACCATGCTATGCACGCCTGATCTTGGTTTGCAATGTATTCCTCCTGTTGGTAGCTGTTCACATTCAGTTGCCTCACCCTTTCCACAGGCAATGCTAATTAAGCACCATACTTGGATCTGGTCCGCCTTTATCAATGGTTGCTGTCTGGCACTGGGAGGGTCAGTTCTGATATAGTCCTGGTATGTGTAGAGCTTGCTCCACATGCTGGGACCTGGGCTGGTCTCTATCCACAATTGCCTCTTTTGCAACATAGAAGCGGTTATATATACAGGTTACAGGTATGTGGGCTCCATTATGGTTCTGCTTTTAACTTTATCTAGGAGGCCGCATGGCACATGAAATACAGAATATAGTGTAGGACCCCGCTATTGAGATTTGCCGTGAAGTGGCAGGGGTGGCTCAAAGAATTGATCAATTATTTGCTAAAAATCTCATTTATATTACAGTACAGTTGGAATAAATCTGTGAATTTGCACATTTTATATGATGCATGCCTTTTTCAGATCGTGCTGGCTCCCCTCTCTCATGCACCAACATGGCAACACATTACACCTGTCAGTGATGCAGTGACAGAAGCCTTTTAGACCATGCTCCTGGCATGGTCTAACAGGCTTGCTGTAGCTGGCTGATGCGGAGGTGGCGATAACGTCTCACAGCCTCCAAAATGTTGTGATCAATATTGATTGCGGCATTTAGGGTGCTCAACAGCTAATGGAGAAGCGGGCAATGTGTAAGTAGTGGACAACTCCTTTAAGTGACCCCCATTTTTAATGTGATCAGTGGAGGTGCGCCCCAAATGGGGAACACTCAGTGAGCAGCAACTTCTCGCTTTATATTTTGGCACAATCTTTGTAGTATTAATTTATATCAATAAGAAAAGAGCAATGTGAAGATGATTGTGGCCTGCTGTGTTGTCAGGCTGATCCGGACCCCGTGAGTCTATTTATCTGTCGGGAAGAATTACAATAGATTTGCATGATAATTATATTTAAGAACTGTCTTGTGTCCTCAAGTCACATTGTAATTACATCTCTGAAGGGTGTTCTCATATTTGCACTCATATCCATACAATCATAACAGCAGCTTCAGACAATGCATACACAATATTACAGAAATAGACATCGGACAGATGGAAATCGACGATTGTTTTGGCTATTTTTGTGGTTACAATAGACTTAAATGGAGCAGAAATGCTGAAGTGTAAGAACTGCTGGTGAAAGCCGGAGACACAGACCCCTATTCTCTGGATCGGTGGAGGAACCCAGCATTCAACAGCTTACAAACTATCCTGGACAACCCTAAAAGATTAAGAAAATTGCGGCTCAACTACATTGTCCGGATGCCGTAAGCAAATATTTTAGGATAAGAGGGGTTTTCCGATTTTGAAAACCAACCTGTTCTCTGACTGTTTTAAAAAAAACAAGCTGACCTGTGCTCACCCTCCCCGGGTCCAGCTCTGAGTATCTGCCATTGTTCCTGGTGGCTGTGATTGTCAGCAGCATTGACGTCAGATAACTGCAGCCAATAACTGAGCTCAGCGGCTCTGCCCGGGTGGACGGCATCAGCTCAGTGCTTGACTTCAGCTCTGTTGAAGTGATATCAGACAATGGCAAACAGTGCGGAGACTCAGCGCTGGACCTGGGGAGGGTGAGTAAAGGGAGGTTAGTTTTTTCTAACAAACTACAAACAGGGTAAAAAAGCTTTCCAAAACTGGAAAAGCCCTTTAAAAAAATTGAGCACCATTACAGATAATCGGGCTGAGCTATTACACAAATCCTGTTCAAGGGTGCAGTTCTATTTTTTTAAGGAAAGCAACTATGTTTTCGGCAATATTCTAAGGGTATGTGCACATGTAGCAGATTTGTGTGCAGTCACAGTCATAGACGACCTTCTTGCAAATATTAGAGAACGTTTTATTAGAGACATTAAATTACAGCAAGAGGTAAAATACAATGTATACATTTTATATAGTAATGCTCAAGTATACACGGGGAGTCCCTAAAGAAACGGCAGAGCAACCCACTGCATGCCATGACTTGTACCGCGCCTTCATCATGGACGTGGAGTGTGGAGGGCGCAGATCCGTCATCTCCAGAATCATCTGTCAGCGGGAACATTGACGACAACATAGTAACTGCACAAAAGAATAATCCCGGTGTAAAAGCAACAACCGAGACGCCAGATGCCGAAAAACAAAGGACGGCAAAATGATCGCGTATAGCTGGACGCAACTGTATATAGCAGCTGCCAAAAGCCTAGAGGTTGTGAAGGCGCAATGCCGGAAAAGTATCAGCGGCGTCGGGGGACGCATGAATTTATGAAAACGTAACGTATGCCACATTATTACAATGGAGACAATATTCTGAACTTGTGAGACGGTTTCATGATGTCCAAATTTCACATTTACTTTAAGGGTTTTTCATTTTGAAGTTGATTTTAATCAATAGATATTAGAAGAACAATAATTTCCACAATTGGATGTGTTTACAAAAACCGTTCCTGTGCTGAGATCTTATATACATGTCCTTGCTGTGTACTGTGTAATGTCCGTGTCTGACCGTACAGGGACATGGCCTGATCATATCACAGCTCCCGGGGAGGGGAAGAAATAATAAAGTATATGGATATTACCGCACGGGATCGCAAATTATTCTTTCTATGTGATAAAATATTTTCTAAAAACAGGCAGGGAAATATTTTACCTCACAAAAAGGATCAGATACGATCCCATACTGTGGTTTCTGTATACTCTCTTATGCATCGCCTATGGCCAGGAGATGGGTGTGATCAGACCATGACCCTGTACAGTCAGACACAGCCATTACACAGCACACAGCAGAGACCCATATATAAGATTATCTCAGCATAGGAACATTTTTTTAAAGAGAACCTGTCACCAGATTTGTCCCTTATAAGTTGTGGCCACCATCACTGAGCCCTTATATACAATATTGCAGAATACTGTATATAAGAGCCCAGGTTGCGCTGTATAACGTAAAAAAAATCTTTAAAATTCTCAAGTAGGGGGCGGCGGTCTGGACCGATGGGTGTCGCCTCCTCTATCTTGTGCAGTCACCGTCCTCTTGCCTAGCCCCCGTGTGCAGGCCAAATAGTTGTCTACTGATAATCTACTGATGATAAAACACTTATTTCATCAAAACTACAGCAAGCAGCCCAGTAAGCAACACATGGCTGGAATCAGGATCTCTGCCCCTACATTATTACGCTCTCAGATTCCGTGGCAAAAACCTGGTGACAGATTCCCTTCAAATTATTCATTATGGGGTTTCATTTCAATTACCTTTGTATAAACTTTGCATTTTCCAAGTAAATGCAGAAGAATAATCATGGCACATGGAGCGCCGCACACGCCGGACGCGTTCAATATGATTTCCGTCTTTCTGTTCCTGCTTACACATTTGTAATGTTCTGCTGAAATGACATTGTGGCATGATTACAGCTTTTATTCTTACATATTAGGTGCGGTGTAACAGATTGCCTCCAGCAGCTCCTTATCATGTAAACCTCCGCACATTCTCTTTACACTTCCCAATACGTTTATTAGCATAATGTTATCAACGCTCTGCTCATATAACCATGAGAACGATGGGCAATTACAGGATACTGAAACGTATACTTGGATGTAAAGGGGCAGGTTTATTACTGTTATTGCCCTAAATATTCCCAATAAAATATAATACAATATAATGCAATATAATCAATGTTAGGAAAACATCCACCTTAGAATATTATTTTGTTGTTGTTTTTTAATCATCTAAATAAGCTCAGCATTGGGCACTGATTAATTTTCCAATAAACAGTATCCTAAATCACTTCCTACAACTGCCACTAGGGGGAGACTCTATTCACAGAGCTCTATAATAAGCCTGTATGCGGTAGGCTCCTAAGCTCCCTCCAGTGGACGATGCGGGCAGTTAAAATTTTATATGGTAATTGTATGCATATAGGGGGGAATTTGGAGGTTAGTAGCAAAAAATCATATAAAAAATTGACATGGGTAAAGGGTGTAGTATATTTGTCCTAACATTTGTCACTAGCGGCACAAATATATGATAAACTTTGGGAGATATATCAAACTCCCAACTATGAAGCAACTATCACGCATCTGTTCATAGTTAGTCATCATAGTGATGGATGAATTATCAGGCTTCACAGCACAACGCATATGTTACTAAATAGATTTCTTAGACCTGATGAGGCTAGTGTAGTTACTATGAATACCCACCTGTGAATGGGCATTTAATCCATTTTGAACACTATTTCTCAACCTCTGAACCAAATAGCTTGATTGACAGCTCAGTGTCCCTAATGATACTGACCAGAATAAGCTGTAGCTGTCAGTCAGATCGGGAAGGAAGGAGGGGGGGGGGGTAGGTGGAGAATATTAATTTATAATTAATATATTAATTATTTAATTAAGTAATTAATATTTTTGGATTCTTGTCACTATTTATCTGAACTCCTAAAAGGCTACTTTTAATATTGGGGCTAATAAGCCATTTTGACATTGATTTTCATAGTAAGTACATCAGCCTCATCAGGTCTTAAATATCTATTTAAAAGGAAGCTGTCAGCAGGTTTTTAATGCACAAATTAATGCCATCTATGTAAAGCGCTGTCATTCCTGGGGGCAGTAAGGTCCTGATAGCATTGCAGGAGCTCTGAGAAATGATGGGGCTGGTGTGAGGTCTCGGGCGAGAAGGGGGAACAGGTCACAGAGCAAAATGACAGGAGGCAAGCGGTAGGCGGGAAAAGTTGGAAAGAGGCATGGAAAATGTAAGGATAGGGTTATTCCCCCAATGTAGCACATTGGCAAGAAAAAAAAAATCGTCAATGAATCTCTATAAAATGGAAACACGGAATTTAAATATAAAGATAGGTATGGATGTAATCACATTACAGGACGGGACATCGCAGCGTATGCACGTCTCAAATATTCTAATTCAGTATTTCCACAATGTTTGGTCATTTAAGATGTGAACGGAGTAGAATATAAAACCCATGTTTTATTGTTGGTCGACATATTCGATTGATTCTTCAAGGAATCGGCTTTTGAAAAAATATATAAATCACAAATGGACATTAAACCAAACAAAGGCTTCTTATTGCTCGTGTTGATACCCAGAGGCCCGAGTCATTGATGTGGACTTCACGGCAATCCGCTCTGATTCTGAAGGGAATTATTTATCACTCCGGGGCAGGCGCCCACCATTCATACACCCAGGCGGGCGTCCACCATTCATACACCCAGGCGGGCGTCCACCATTCATACACCCAGGCGGGCGTCCACCATTCATACACCCAGGCGGGCGCCCACCATTCATACACCCAGGTAGGCGCCCACGATTCATACACCCAGGCGGTCGCCCACCCCATTCATACACCCAGGCGGGCACCCACCATTCATACACCAAGGTGGGTGCCCACCATTCATACACCCAGGCGGGCACCCACCATTCATACACCAAGGTGGGTGCCCACCATTCATACACCCAGGCGGGTGCCCACCATTCATACACCCAAGCGGGCGCCCACCATTCATACACCCAGGCGGGCGCCCACCATTCATACACCCAGGCGGGCGCCCACCATTCATACACCCAGGCGGGCGGCCCACCATTCATACACCCAGACGGGCGCCCACCATTCATACACCCAGGCGGGTGCCCACCATTCATACACCCAGGCGGGTGCCCACCATTCTTACACCCAGGCGGGCGTCCACCATTCATACACCCAGGCATAAAACACTGAACGCATTCCTGCTCTTACAGTCAGAAGAAGGAGACCAGAATCCAGGTCATTGCGAAGATGGAAATGCAACAAGAAAAAATGCACGAACTGAACCGTTAGCATCTATAGAACTATGCGGAGAGTCATTAAGAGGCAGAAGAAGTAAAACTGCCGGAGATTGGTTCTTGCATGTAGAAAGTGTAAAAATCTTCAACTTCACAAGTAAAACGTGTTATGGCGCCACTGAAGCAGCAAAGATCCATCCTGGAATATTCAACAGATTAATGTTATAATCGCATCGAATAATTTCCTACTTTACCTCTTTCCTCCATGTTTTGTGAAGAAGCTCTTATATATACAAACAGTGACAAATCTGGGGGCTCTGCAGGGGTTGTGTCACGGATGTGTTACAGACATGTCATGACCGACTAACAATCTACTGGCAGCGAGTGCTAGATAATCCCAGTGATTGGCAGCTCGTGTTGTTATCTGACAGTTCCCTGTTTCTGCAGCTGCAGGCTCTATGACCCTGGGAAACTGTCAGTTTTTTCTCTCAGTTGCCAGCCTCTGATTTCCTTTATTAGCCTCACCCTGGGGTGGTTTGTGTGCGGTTTGTAGTTTATTTCTTGCTGAGTTCTGGAGAGGTCTCTTCTGTTGCTCCAGACTCTTGTGGTTGCTGCAGCTCAGATAAGTGTTGTCTTTTGCTATCTACCAAGGCTCTGGTGATTGCAGTTGTGTTTCCCCTGTACTGTTCCCTTGTGTCTTCCTTTAGTGTTAGTGGTGTTGACTTAGTGCTCATACCATCCATTTTTACTTAGGGCCCATTTGCCACGGTAAGACAGGGCCCCAGGTATTCCAGCTCGGTGACAGGTGCGGAACCTCTATAGGGTTGGTGAGGGCAGTTTGTAGTCAGGGGTCACCACTTCCCACTTTTCTTAGCTATAAGGCATCCCTCCCACCTTCCTGTGTGTTGTCCTATACGGCTGGTATAGCCTCTATCCCCTGTGGTGACAGGTTGCTTTTGGCAATACTGCACATCCTTGTTAAAGGAAATGTGGCTAAATTGAAGCACCAGATATCCGGTAACCCATGGATGAAAGTGATAGATTGGGGACTTTTTGCAATGAGGTTTCATGCACAATGTTGAATCATGCAGTTTCTACAGTACACAGCAGAATGAGTCAACAGTAAATCTGCCAGTGAGCTTTCTAGACGAAACACTCTGTATCTTCCGAATCCTCTCTCCTGCTACATTATTATGTACTATCTTTACTTTTTAACCTTATGAAATAACTAATAGATTAAAGAGGTTGTTTGGTCATATCATATTGATGACCTAAGATAGTGGCCATCATTATATCGGATGGGTGGAGATCCGACCTCCGGCACCCCCAGCGTACAACTTTTATTAGCTCAGTTATCTCTAGAGGCTCATTCAGATGATAGACTTTCATGTGCGGGTGCTGTCAGTGTTTCTCAAGGATTGCACGCGTACCTGTGATAGTCTATGGAGTAGTGCGCATGTCCGATTATTGCACTGAGTGGTCCACACAAAAGCACGGAGACTTGTCTGATATTCGTCCGAGAGTCGGATCAAACTCGTCCATGCAAGTCGTCGACCTCCATCAACCTCTATGGTCAATAATCAAACACAAGATCGAAACATTGTGTTTTGGGCACGAGAATAATCACTGGCCTCTGAATGATCCCTAAGTCTGCGCTCACACGAGCGTATTACAATGATGAAGACTATCTGATGTTTTATCGGCTAGCAGTCGCTCCAACAATGTAGTGTAGGGCAGTGCCAATGACCATATTTACCATGATGCCAAGAAAAAAAAACGCAGCATGCTGTGACAGGCAGTGTAAATTGGATGGCGCGCACCCATGCAGGTCTATGGGGGTGAACAAATCATCCAACTGCACTTGGATGACATCTGAGTGCAGTCTGATTTCCATGGACTCATAGAATAGAGAATATGGAGAAATTTTGTTTTTAGTGTCCTATGTTTATCGCATCTGAGAGAATCAGAGCACACTAAACTGACATTCAGATCAGAGTTTAATTAGGGTGTCATTAGCAGACTCGGCCCGATTCTCTCGCATGAGAGAACCTAGAGCTGTCTAACCATAGAGGTCACACTGGGGTTACACTGTGTCATCTGCTGCGAGCATGAGCCGAGTGTCATCTGCTGCGAGCATGAGCCGAGTGTCATCTGCTGCGAGCGTGAGCCGAGGGTCATCTACTGCGAGCGCGAGCCGAGCGTCATCTGCTGCGAGCGTGAGCCGAGCGTCCTCTGCTGCGAGCGTGAGCCGAGTGTCATCTGCTGCGAGCGTGAGCCGAGTGTCGTCTGCTGCGAGCGTGAGCCAAGCGTCATCTGCTGCGAGCGTGAGCCAAGCGTCATCTGCTGCGAGCGTGAGCCGAGCGTCCTCTGCTGCGAGCGTGAGCCGTGTGTCATCTGCTGCGAGCGTGAGCCGAGTGTCATCTGCTGCGAGCGTGAGCCGAGCATCATCTGCTGCAAATGTGAGCCGAGTGTCGTCTATTGCGAGCGTGAGCCGAGTGTCCTCTGCTGCGAGCGTGAGCGAGTGTCCTCTGCTGTGAGCGTGAGCCGAGCATCCTCTGCTGCGAGCGTGAGCCGAGTGTCATCTGCTGCGAGCGTGAGCCGAGTGTCCTCTGCTGCGAGCGTGAGCCAAGCGTCATCTGCTGCGAGCGTGAGCCGAGTGTCATCTGCTGCGAGCGTGAGCCAAGCGTCATCTGCTGCGAGCGTCAGCCGACCGTCATCTGCTGCGAGCGTGAGCCGAGCGTCCTCTGCTGCGAGCGTGAGCCGTGTGTCATCTGCTGCGAGCGTGAGCCGAGGGTCATCTGCTGCGAGCGTGAGCCGAGCGTCATCTGCTGCAAATGTGAGCCGAGTGTCCTCTATTGCGAGCGTGAGCCGAGTGTCCTCTGCTGCGAGCGTGAGCGAGTGTCCTCTGCTGCGAGCGTGAGCCGAGCGTCATCTGCTGCGAGCGTGAGCCGAGTGTCCTCTGCTGCGAGCGTGAGCCGAGTGTCATCTGCTGCGAGCGTGAGCCGAGTGTCATCTGCTGCGAGCGTGAGCCAAACGTCATCTGCTGCAAGCGTGAGCCGAGCGTCATCTGCTGCGAGCGTGAGCCGAGCGTCATCTGCTGCAAATGTGAGCCGAGTGTCGTCTACTGCGAGCGTGAGCCGAGTGTCCTCTGCTGCGAGCGTGAGCCGAGTGTCCTCTGCTGCGAGCGTCAGCCGAGTGTCCTCTGCTGCGAGCGTGAGCTGAGTGTCCTCTGCTGCGAGCCTGAGCGAGTGTCATCTGCTGCGAGTTTGAGCCGAGTGTCATCTGCTGCGAGCGTGAGCCGAGCATCATCTGCTGCAAATGTGAGCCGAGTGTCGTCTACTGCGAGCGTGAGCCGAGTGTCGTCTACTGCGAGCGTGAGCCGAGTGTCCTCTGCTGCGAGCGTGAGCCGAGTGTCCTCTGCTGCGAGCGTGAGCCGAGTGTCCTCTGCTGCGAGCGTGAGCCGAGTGTCCTCTGCTGCGAGCGTGAGCGAGTGTCCTCTGCTGCGAGCGTGAGCGAGTGTCCTCTGCTGCGAGCGTGAGCCGAGTGTCCTCTGCTGCGAGTATGAGCCGAGTGTCATCTGCTGTGAGCGTGAACCGAGTGTCATCTGCTGCAAATGTGAGCCGAGTGTTGTCTACTGCGAGCGGGAGCTGAGTGTCCTCTGCTGCGAGCGTGAGCCAAGCGTCATCTGCTGCAAAAGTGAGCTGAGTGTCATCTGCTGCGAGCGTGAGCCGAGTGTCATCTGCTGCACATGTGAGCCGAGTTTGGTCTACTGCGAGCGTGAGCCAAGCGTCATCTGCTGCAAGCGTGAGCCGAGCGTCGTCTGCTGCGAGCGTGAGCCGAGCATCATCTGCTGCAAATGTGAGCCGAGTGTCGTCTACTGCGAGCGTGAGCCGAGTGTTCTCTGCTGCGAGCGTGAGCCGAGTGTCCTCTGCTGCGAGCGTGAGCGAGTGTCCTCTGCTGCGAGCGTGAGCCGAGTGTCTTCTGCTGCGAGCGTGAGCGAGTGTCCTCTGCTGTGAGCATGAGCCGATTGTCATCTGCTGCGAGTATGAGCCGAGTGTCATCTGCTGTGAGCGTGAGCAGAGTGTCATCTGCTGCAAATGTGAGCCAAGTGTTGTCTACTGCGAGCGGGAGCTGAGTGTCCTCTGCTGCGAGCGTGAGCTGAGCGTCATCTGCTGCAAAAGTGAGCCGAGTGTCATCTGCTGTGAGCGTGAGCCGAGTGTCCTCTGCAGCGAGCGTGAGCGAGTGTCCTCTGCTGTGAGCATGAGCCGATTGTCATCTGCTGCGAGCGTGAGCCGAGTGTCATCTACTGCGAGCGTGAGTCGAGTGTCATCTGCTGCGAGCGTGAGCCGAGTGTCATCTGCTGCGAGCGTGAGCCGAGTGTCATCTGCTGCGAGCGTGAGCCGAGTGTCCTCTGCTGCGAGCGTGAGCCGAGTGTCCTCTGCTGCGAGCGTGAGCCGAGTGTCCTCTGCTGCGAGCGTGAGCCGAGTGTCCTCTGCTGCGAGCGTGAGCCGAGTGTCCTCTGCTGCGAGCGTGAGCCGAGTGTCCTCTGCTGCGAGCGTGAGCCGAGTGTCCTCTGCTGCGAGCGTGAGCCGAGTGTCATCTGCTGCGAGCGTGAGCCGAGTGTCCTCTGCTGCGAGCGTGAGCCGAGTGTCCTCTGCTGCGAGCGTGAGCCGAGTGTCCTCTGCTGCGAGCGTGAGCCGAGTGTCATCTGCTGCGAGCGTGAGCCGAGTGTCCTCTGCTGCGAGCATGAGCCGAGTGTCCTCTGCTGCGAGCGTGAGCCGAGTGTCCTCTGCTGCGAGCGTGAGCCGAGTGTCCTCTGCTGCGAGCGTGAGCCGAGTGTCATCTGCTGCGAGCGTGAGCCGAGTGTCCTCTGCTGCGAGCGTGAGCCGAGTGTCCTCTGCTGCGAGCGTGAGCCGAGTGTCCTCTGCTGCGAGCGTGAGCCGAGTGTCATCTGCTGCGAGCGTGAGCCGAGTGTCCTCTGCTGCGAGCGTGAGCCGAGTGTCCTCTGCTGCGAGCGTGAGCCGAGTGTCATCTGCTGCGAGCGTGAGCCGAGTGTCCTCTGCTGCGAGCGTGAGCTGAGCGTCATCTGCTGCGAGCGTGAGCTGAGCGTCATCTGCTGCGAGCGTGAGCCGAGTGTCCTCTGCTGCGAGCGTGAGCCGAGCGTCATCTGCTGCGAGCGTGAGCCGAGCGTCATCTGCTGCGAGCGTGAGCCGAGCGTCCTCTGCTGCGAGCGTGAGCCGAGTGTCCTCTGCTGCGAGCGTGAGCCGAGTGTCCTCTGCTGCGAGCGTGAGCCGAGTGTCATCTGCTGCGAGCGTGAGCCGAGTGTCATCTGCTGCGAGCGTGAGCCGAGTGTCATCTGCTGCGAGCGTGAGCCGAGCGTCATCTGCTGCGAGCGTGAGCCGAGCGTCATCTGCTGCGAGCGTGAGCCGAGCGTCATCTGCTGCGAGCGTGAGCCGAGCGTCATCTGCTGCGAGCGTGAGCCAAGCGTCATCTGCTGCGAGCGTTTATTATTTTAGAAAGTTGATTAACTTCATATTCAGGAAGCAAATGAACAATACAAAGATGAGCCTTGGCCTTTAATGAAAAAATCTGCACCATTTTCATTATTACTGTGGATAACAAGGACTTGACCTGATATTGATGGGATAACTGCGAGCAGACGGTGGCTCAGGAACGAGGCGACAATTCAGATCTGATCTATTTTTATTCAGGTTTCACACTGCAATTAACAGTCAGTCCAGATGCTGCTTAGTCTTTCTAGGTTGCAGGTGAGATCAGAGCAGCGACCTGCAGCATATTATAGCGTTTTCTGGAAATGGTGTAAATCTAATGTCAGGCAAAAGTGTGCACTTCTAGGAAGAGCGAGAGAGTGACCGCTCATGCATCGGGTATGTAAAGCGTCCATGGATTGCTACCTGGGAATTTATGCCGCTATATGAGTGATGTGCATACATATCTATATAACCTGTGACCTCACTCCCCGAGCAATCCGAAAACAGTATACATCAGCATAATGACTGTATAGATGTAACGGGGTGCCTCGGGGCTTGTAGTCGTGGCCCTTGCTATCAGGCTTACCCCTGGCTTCGCCGTCACTTTGGGGACAGGAGATGTCATGGTGGGGCAGAGTGTAGTGATGCAACGGTTGTCCGACGTAGAAAACACTCTTCAGACGTGTTTCAGTGAAATCAGCAAGCATGTTTTATTGTTCACCGCTTCTTCACACGACCGGCAGATATGCAGATATAGATGGCTGTACACTGCTTTAGCTGGGGGAAACATGCCCTTGGCGTCTTCTCCAGTGGGGATGTGCCCGGCTACTCTACTTCACCCGGCTCCCACTATGGCTACCCACACACCGGACCCACACCGGTCTGCTTCGCTCCTGAGATTCTGCCCGCTCCTTTACTCTCCGGCTTCTCCTTTATCCAGCTCCCACACTCTGCCCCTGCTCTGCTTCTTCTCTCCCGTCCCACAACCAACTGCCTCCTGCTCTCACACTTTCCTCAACAACAACTCTTTCCCTCCCCTTTCTCCTGCCGGCTCCTCCTTTCCACTGTGGTGACAGCCGTCCCACCCGGCCACTAGGGGGTACCCTAACCCAATATACATACAATACAATACAAACATTTTTATTAAATAGCATTAACATTTCCGGGCTCCTTTGTAAGGGGTCGGTCCACCCCCTACATAGATAACACAAGGCCTGATAAACCTAAGCAATTGACAGCGGGATTTAACTGGTTAACAGTTGTGGGTAAATCTGCAATCCACCCGTGGATGTTAGAGGCGCTTTATGGCTGATTAAATCAACTAAATGCTGGGAAAGATGCGGGCTCAAGGTGTGAGCCCGAATAAAAGGCAGGGCTATTAGAGGCACCTTATGGCTGATTATATCAGCTGCCAAGTGGCGGGAAAGATGCGGGCTCAGTGTGTGAGCCCGCATCAAAGGCAGGGACACAGCTGATGATGTACATGTACGTCACCAGTCATGCCGAGCTTAAAGGGGTTGTCTTCATTTCTTACATGGATATAATTGCAAAGTGCCTGTTAAAAGAAGCAACTTTATAATCTACCATTTATTAAAAATCTTCTTTGTTTTTTAAGAATAATGGGATTTTTTTAATTGGTTAGTTTAGTCACTACTCGTTGCATAGATTATCGGACACCATTATGGACTATCAGAGGTGGCATTTTTGCATGGGGTGCAGTTCTTACAGGCTGTTTCTATTAGAGCTTGGAAGTGCTGGATGCACTCCTGACATCAGAGCATGATACAAAAACAATACATAACAAAGATAAGGGGCTGATTAATAAAAAATGGTGTGACATATGCTCGCACTGCGCCAGTCTTGTTGGAGTTGAAGGTGCCAAATTCATTAAGAGGCGCCCGGCCCGCCACTGAATAAATTTGGTACATCTCCCCTGTGGTGTGCGTGTACCGCCCCTGTGTCAGCGACTGAGCCGCTCGGATCCGGAACCGCGGTGGCTCGAGGGGTCTTTGGACCTGGGGGTTCGTGCGGACACTCGAGTTTGAAAAAGGGAGTATGTACAGGGGAATTAGAAGTTCGTGACGCCACCCACGGTGCGTGGTAAGGTGGACTACCATCGCTGCTGTTGGGTAGCTCGGTGGCGGTGGTATGGCAGCAAGGTGTTTAACCCCTCTGTGGGTAGGGGGTTGTGTATCCCGGTGCCCGGTGTTGGTAGTGTAGGAGTGGGGTCCCGTCGGGAAGGGAAAGGGTCTCTGCGTACTCACTCAGTCCAAGAATACTGACACCGACAGCTTGTAAACCAGAATTCTGAGCACCACTGCAGCTTGGAGGGAGCATGCTTGGATCCGTGCCCTTGGTGTTGCTTGTTAGCCTGTGACCTTTTCCGTGGCACCTTTTCACGGTTGGACCCTATAGTGTGGAACTAATCGAGTCCTGCTCACCCGTATGGCTAACGGAGTGAGCTTGCTCTCAGGGTTCACGCGTAGGATTTGATAGACTGTGTTTTGGGAAAAGTCCTATCCCATCTGTGCGCTAGTACCCCGATTTTGGAGCGGGTGAGGGATGAATCTTGAAGACTTCACCCCCGTTGGGTAATTTACCAGGACGCTTGAAGCTACTTCCCGGCCTAGGGTCCGCGTACCCCGTCGTGCCCTGGCCCCTGCCCGGATATGGCTCAAGGCCGCCGGCTGCCCTCCTCGGCAATCCGTGGCCCTTGACACGATCCCCTGCAACCGGGGTTCCAGCTCCTACCAGGCCCAGACCAAAGTCTGCCACCTAGTAGTCTTGAGGAGCCCTGCTCCAACACGGTGACCTCTCCCTCTCAGAGAGCCACCACTCCACACTCCTGCTCCTTCCACTCCTTTTCACTTCTCTCTACTTCTCCTTTTCACTTTTTCACTTCCCCTATGAACCCCCCATGTGAGCGGCCCTATTCCCTTCAGGCCCCATTGGCGTGTCTGGTGGGTATGGTGTAAAGTGTTCCTAGGGTTTTGGCTGGCTCTGATCTTAGCAACACCAAAGGCCCAGGACCCGTAACCAAGGAGGATGCGGATACTGTGCAGAAGGGCAGATTGCACAATACCCTGTGGCGACCTGATAGGCCAGGGCATCACATGCGTCTCCTTGCACCCCCTCAGAAATGCTACTCCAGAGTAATATTTCTGGCCTGCAAGTACTCTTGATAAATTTGATGTCGGGGTATGCCACGTCCCAGCCCGTCCCGGCACATCCCCAGCTCCGCACATTGTGGTGGACTTGATTCACACTCAAGTGCAAATGCCTAAAGTCACAACATTTTTTCAAAACTCTTCACAGCTTTTATGCCAGTTTCCTGGTGTAAAAGTTTTGATGAACTGACCCCTATTTCTTACTATACCCCGAAGAGGGTAAATGAGGTGTCCACTATTCAGAAACTCTTACAAATAATGCAAGTATCTCACTTGTGAACCTGAAACATGTCCATCTGTAGTTCTCCATCATGGTGACTCAAATGATGTGCTAATAACCAATAAGAGCGACAACTCCCCTCATTAGCTCTATCAGACATATCCTCCACAGATAAGCCCTAGCTCTATCAGACATATCCTCCACTGATAAGCCATAGCTCTATCAGACATATCCTCCACTGATAAGCCCTAGCTCTATCAGACATATCCTCCACTGATACGCCCTAGCTCTATCAGACATATCCTCCACTGATACGCCCTAGCTCTATCAGACATATCCTCCACTGATAAGCCCTAGCTCTATCAGACATATCCTCCACTGATAAGCCCTAGCTCTATCAGACATATCCTCCACTGATAAGCCCTAGCTCTATCAGACATATCCTCCACAGGTAAGCCCTAGCTCTATCAGACATATCCTCCACAGGTAAGCCCTAGCTCTATCAGACATATCCTCCACAGGTAAGCCCTAGCTTTATTAGTGATATCCTCCACAGATAAGCCCTAGCTCTATCAGACATATCCTCCACAGATAAGCCCTAGCTCTATCAGACATATCCTCCACAGATAAGCCCTAGCTTTATTAGTGATATCCTCCACAGATAAGCCCTAGCTCTATCAGACATATCCTCCACAGGTAAGCCCTAGCTTTATTATTGATATGCTCCACTGATAAGCCCTAGCTCTGTCAGTGATATCCTCCACTGATAAGCCCTAGCTTTATTAGTGATATCCTCCACAGATAAGCCCTAGCTTTATTAGTGATATCCTCCACTGATAAGCCCTAGCTCTATCAGACATATCCTCCACTGATAAGCCCTAGCTCTGTCAGTGATATCCTCCACAGATAAGTCCTAGCTCTGTCAGTGATATCCTCCACAGATAAGCCCTAGCTTTATTAGTGATATCCTCCACAGATAAGCCCTAGCTCTGTCAGTGATATCCTCCACAGATAAACCCTAGCTTTATTAGTGATATCCTCCACAGGTAAGCCCTAGCTCTGTCAGACATATCCTCCACAGATAAGCCCTAGCTCTGTCAGTGATATCCTCCACAGATAAGCCCTAGCTTTATTAGTGATATCCTCCACAGATAAGCCCTAGCTCTGTCAGTGATATCCTCCACAGATAAGCCCTAGCTTTATTAGTGATATCCTCCACAGATAAGCCCTAGCTCTGTCAGTGATATCCTCCACAGATAAGCCCTGGCTTTATTAGTGATATCCTCCACAGGTAAACCCTAGCTTTATTAGTTATATCCTCCACAGATAAGCCCTAGCTCTGTCAGACATATCCTCCACTGATAAGCCCTAGCTCTATCAGACATATCCTCCACAGATAAGCCCTAGCTCTATCAGACATATCCTCCACAGATAAGCCCTAGCTCTGTCAGTGATATCCTTCACTTATAAGCCCTAGCTCTGTCAATGATATCCTCCACTGATAAGCCCTAGTTTTATTAGTGATATCCTCCACTGATATGCCCTAGCTCTGTCAGTGATATCCTCCACAGATAAGCCCCAGCTCTGTCAATGATATCCTCCACTGATAAGCCCTAGCTCTGTCAGTGATTGTGAGGTGGTATGCAACAGAGCAGTAAGGGACGCCAGGCCAAGGAACAATCCAAGAAGATTTATTGAGGCAGGGAACATAAAACATGCAATATTAAAATGGTTCTTTAGAGTCCACACAAAGGAAATAGGTCCGGGGCGCCAAGGAGAATGCAAAAGTCCTCAAAGTCCAATCGTCCATGTACGGGCGATAAGGAGCTGGCCTTAGCACAGGTCCTCACCCTTCACTCAACAAAGCACAATCCCACGTGGCTGCGGATCTCCAGTCTGTAACAGTCCACACACACAGACCCCAGGATCCAGCCTCAGCTATAGATCCTAGTCCTTCTCCAGCCGAGATTCAACTAACCTAACATGGGTCTCATTGTTCTTCTCTCTTGGGATCAGCCCCTTAGGTGGGCACACCTCCTTCTAGACATCTGATTCATGAATGGACTTTAGACTCCTGGCTCTGTTCTGTTTACCAAGTTGTGGTTGGAGAAGTTCCAAACTGAGAAGAACAAACAATCCCCCAGCAGAGGAGAACAATATATATGCAAACCCCACCAAATCAAGGACAATAGTTACTGCTGAAGCCTGATTGCAATATGATACAGGCTGGGGGGATATAATGTTACAACCAAGGAGAGACAGACTATTAAAACATGAGCACAGGCGGGGGAAGGGACACACTGTTACAATCCCTTCCCCTCTCAATTTGTGTACGGACTAGTGACCTCAACAGGTCGCTTGTCAAGTACACGTAAACATGGTGGACCTGACTCAGGACTACTCTTGCCTGGACAATCCGTCTGCATTTTGGGTGTTGGCTCCAGGTTCTTTAGTGTATGGTGAAGATGTAGGGTTGAATGTTCGGCTCCAGTTTGTATCCTCCTTCCCTTGAACGCTGCTTCTTGCATCCACAAATCGGCATTGTATATCTCCCACATCATTGCCTAGGAGTATGTCTGCAGGAAGGCCGCTCATCACACCGATGATGCATTGTTTTGCCCCAAAGCCATAATCCAGGGTTACACTCACTCTTGGAATGTATCTTTGAGTACCTCCAGCCAATTCAATGGCAATTCCTGGTCCCTTTTGCATTGCTTCTGGTTGAATTACTCGGGGATCCGCTATGGTGAGAAAAGCCCCAGTGTCGCGAAAGCCAACAACTTTTTGGCCATCCAGCACGACCTCCTGTAGATGTTTATGCTGAAGATCAGAAGAACGGGCGGCTGTGGCTCGCACCCCATAGACTCCTGGTAGGGAAGTCAACATATTAGAGTCACTTGGCAAATCATCAGGGCCTGAATCCAGCTCTTCTCCTGCTGAGGGTGTCTGTAGATAATAGACAGGCAAAGGTGGTCTGCAGCTGTTCTGCCTTTGAACACCTGGACAGTGAGCTTGCAGATGCCCAGGATGCCCACAACCATTACATCTGCGCTGCGACTCACTCCTTCCAGTTTGCCTTCTGGAGAAGTAGGTAGGAGACCTTGGTGACTGATAGGGAGGTGCAGGTGCTGGAGGTGGTTGTCGATTTGGAGGATGACTCCACGGGATAGATGGGCATGTGGCCCGCAGATGCCCGGGATGCCCACAGCTATAACATCTTCGCTCTTCTACTTTCTCTCCTCGTCGCATTCCATAAAATGTGGTCGAAACAACTGGAGGCACATACACACGGGTATCCACATGAGGTGGTGATCTAGGAGGTTGAGGAACATTGGGCACTGAAGGACAAGGAACCTCTGGAGTTGAGGTGCTGGTCATTTTTGCTCCCTCTGCTAGCAGCTTCTTCCACTGAGGCTTGATAGTGAGCACCTCATCAGCTAGAGCAGCAGCTTGTTCCATGGTCTCTGGTCTCCTCTCACGCACCCATTCCCGGATCTCAGTAGGGCACTTGGCATAAAACTGTTCTTTTAGGATGACCTGGAGGAAGGTCTGCCAAGTTAAGGCCCCCTCTCCCTCCAGCCAGCGATGGCATACTTGTTTCAGTCTGTGGGCATACATTTTGAAACACACTTCCCCATCACAGGCTAACGTACGAGTCCTATAAGTATCTGGGGTCACGGCATAATGTTCTAGAATGGTCTGTTTTATCTCCCCATACTCACGATTCCACTGAGGGTCCATAGCTCTATAGGCGTCGGCAGCTCCACCCTCCAAGAGGCCCACCAGGTGTCTGACTCGCTCTCTTTCTGGGACTTCCATTAATCGGCACTGACGCTCAAAGTCCTGAAAGAAGCCCTCAATGTCACCTGCAGCTTCATTACATGGCTTAAAGTCCTTGCGGGACACTCTGGAGAATTCCCTCATAGTTGGTGCTGTGGTTACAGTTTGTCTGGAGCCTCTAGCTGCTTCCACAGTAAATCTCCTCTCCAGCAATGCCCTCTCTTGAGCTCTGCGAATAGCATCCATCTTATATTCAATGGTGACCTCATCTCCAAGCAGTGCCATCTCCTCCTCGTACCACACAACCCATTGACTTTTTTGGGTATTTACCTCCAGCTCCCGTCTTTCCTCCCTTTGCTGTGGAAATTGTTCCTCGGTGCCATCTTGCAGGCAAGCGTTTTCCAATGCCTCAATTAGTTGCTCCTTAGAGAGTCCTTTGTAACCGACTCCTAATTCACAGGCCATTGTTTGTAGGCTCGCCACAGTCCAGTTTCTGTATCCTGAGGTTCTGAATCCAGATGTTAATGGGCCGTTGTCCTCCATTCTTTCTGCTCTGATCCCGCCGCTGCCACCAGTTTGTGACGGGGTATGCGACAGAGCAGTAAGGGACGCCAGGCAAAGGAACAATCCAAGAAGATTTAATGAGGCAGGGAACATAAAACATGCAATATTAAAATGGTTCTTTAGAGTCCACACAAAGGAAATAGGTCCGGGGCGCCAAGGAGAATGCAAAAGTCCTCAAAGTCCAATCGTCCATGTACGGGCGATAAGGAGCTGGCCTTAGCACAGGTCCTCACCCTTCACTCAACAAAGCACAATCCCACGTGGCTGCGGATCTCCAGTCTGTAACAGTCCACACACACAGACCCCAGGATCCAGCCTCAGCTATAGATCCTAGTCCTTCTCCAGCCGAGATTCAACTAACCTAACATGGGTCTCATTGTTCTTCTCTCTTGGGATCAGCCCCTTAGGTGGGCACACCTCCTTCTAGACATCTGATTCATGAATGGACTTTAGACTCCTGGCTCTGTTCTGTTTACCAAGTTGTGGATGGAGAAGTTCCAAACTGAGAAGAACAAACAATCCCCCAGCAGAGGAGAACAATATATATGCAAACCCCACCAAATCAAGGACAATAGTTACTGCTGAAGCCTGATTGCAATATGATACAGGCTGGGGGGATATAATGTTACAACCAAGGAGAGACAGACTATTAAAACATGAGCACAGGCGGGGGAAGGGACACACTGTTACAGTGATATCCTCCACTGATAAGCCCTAGCTCTGTCAGTGATATCCTCCACTGATAAGCCCTAGCTCTGTCAGTGATATCCTCCACTGATAAGCCCTAGCTCTGTCAATGATATCCTCCACAGATAAGCCCTAGCTTTATTAGTGATATCCTCCACAGATAAGCCCTAGCTCTGTCAGTGATATCCTCCACTGATAAGCCCTAGCTCTGTCAGTGATATCCTCCACAGATAAGCTTTAGCCATAGGTTGTAGAGGTCAAACTTAAGGCCCCTTTACACACTGAGACTTTCTAGCGATCCCACCAGCGATCCCGACCTGGAAAGTCTGTAACAGTCGCTTGTGAGCTGTCAAACAGGCAGATCTGGCCAACGACGCAGCAGCGATACGGACCTACAGAACGACCTCGCTGGAAAGGGAACGCTAGCACGTCTATGGGCTGAGTCGCTAACGATATCGTTGTAACGGTGTCAAACACACCGATGCATGCTGCGCAGCGGGAAACAAAGGACCAAAGAATGTTCCTGAACGAATTGTGGCGATCAGCGACCTCACAGCGGGGGCCAGGTCGCTGATGTGTTTCACACACTGCAATGTCGCTGGGGAGGTCGCTATTACGTCACAAAACCAGTGACGTTACAGCGATATCGCTAGCGATGCTGCAGTGTGTAAAGGGGCCTATAGATGTGTCCGTCAGTCCCTGAGACATGAATGAAGCAGGATCATTAATACACAATAATGCCGCTCCAGAATGAACGGCGGATCAGGACCCTCATTCTCCAAGAGGCCCCCAGTGTCTAGACAGTTATCACGTTGTCTATATTGACCATCAATATATTTTATTGCACCAATATTTTATAGGATGAAATTACTTGGCGATTATTCTTGATAAAAAATAAACTTCTGATTTGCGTATACAGCTCCTATGCAGATCTAATTCTCTGTCATGTGATGTTCATCTCTGCACGCACCTGCTGGCACGGTGTCTTCAGGCTCTGTTCACACTATAGAACCTGACAAGCAACCTGAGGCTTCTAACTTGTTCAGTCAGAGCCGGGCTTCGGCTGGTTCAGGTTCACTGGTCTTCAGCTCTGCAGGAGTTAATTCATGCAGACTGGTGAACAGGACCTAAGTGCTCAGGTTGCAGATTGCCTAGTGCAGCTGTCAATTCCTTATTTAAGACACTGTCTTCTTTCAGGAGGTGCTGATGATAGCTTCAGTTTTAGTCCAGCGATCCCGGTCTTGGTGTTTCTCCTGTTCATGGTGATCCGTGCTGTGCTTCTGAGTGGTGTGAGTATTTCCCAGTTGTGCGTTTCTCGTTACTCCCCAGTACACATATAGTCTTCTTTCCTGTGTGTTTTGAGTGCTATGTGTATGAGTTTCCGTTCTCCATTGTCCGTGTCATTTTATCTAGTTTTGTCTTTGTGTTTTCCGCCCCGCCCCGAGGATGTGGGAGAGGGGGAGTAAAATCAGGGTCTGGAGAGGAGTTAGGGTCACACCGGGGGCTCGGACCTGGTTATCACAAACCTACCTCCAAGAGAAGGGACAGTGCAGGGACTCTATTCTGAGGCAAATAGAAGGAGTAAGACGGGACTCAGCACCAGTTCCAGGGTAGAGAAATATATATCCAACGAAAAAATATATAAAATATAGAAACTTTATTCAAAAAGTTAAAAATCCAAAGAAAACATCATTGATTCCATGAAGATATCATGGCTTGACGTGTTTCGGACAGTTGGAATGCAAGAAAAGTACTTAATCATAAGGCTTATGATTATGGAGAGATTTCGGGTCTTTATTGGAGTTGGATATACCTCATTTTAGGAAATTAGGCCACACCACAAATTGATATCTTGTCACAATTTCATTGTGTGACCCCTGTTAGGAGTCTTTTCCAAAATGGCTCAATCATTGGATCAGGCCGATTTGTTAATACCCAAGAAAAGCTGCAGGGGGTCCACATTTTAGAGAAATGGGCAATTTTGTAAAATCTTGAAGCCAAGTCCTTTGGAGCTGGAGCCACTCATTGTTGTGACTCTTTCTTGTAACCAATAAAGGATAACACTGAACAACGTGACCCCTGTTAGGAGACTATTGGAAAATGGCCCAATCATTGGATCAGGCAGATTCACTAATACCAAAGAAAAGCTGCAGGGGTCCACATTTTAGAGAAATGGGCAATTATGTAAAATGTTGAAGCCGAGTTCTTTGGAGCTGGAGCCACTCTCTGTTGTGACTCTTTCTTGCGACCAATAAAGGATAACACTGAACAATGAACCCTCTCTACAATATCTATATTCTTCTTTGATCTTCATTTTTTTAATTTTACTTTTTACTAAATATTTTTTCAATATAAAACAGCAAAAACCAAAAGGGCCGGAGTCTTTCAGCAAAAAGTTGTAGAAAATTTAGAAAGTTAAAAGCTGTAACGTGAACTTTAATTTTCTGCTCTTTTCCAGTTCCACGGAATGATTCATTGTATCAAGCGTTCTCTTCCAGGAATAATAAACTATATGAAAGTTCTAAAGTAGATAAATAGATTTCATGTTAACATTTACTCTTCAACTAAAACTTACAAAAATGCACCATCTGTTCCTCTTCTGTCTCATCTGCACTCCTCTCATACCAAAATGAATCAATTGTGTCCTCGTTCAGTATTGCTTGTTCCGTACACATCTATAAATCTTCTGTATTTCGTCTTTTACTCGGATTAAAGGAGCAAAACAACCTCATGTAGAGCAATTATATGATAACAACTTGCAAAAAGGTCTGATAATACAAGTTACACATATGTGATGTAGGTGCTGATGTAAATGAAATCATAGGATGTTACTGAAAGATTTCTGCAGCCGGAGCGTCATTCTGCTAAATGATTATACAATTATTTTTTTTTAAAAAAATAGTAATTAAATAATCCTTAAAAGATACGTATGCCTTTTGCAACTATTTATGTGCCTACAGCTTTCATACAGACTTAAGGGGGCTTTACACGCTACGACATCACTAATGCAAACTCGGGGTCACGGAATTGGTGACGCACATCCGGCCACATTAGCGATGCCGTTGCGTGTGACACCTATGAGCGATTTTGCA